>NC_052507.1:8313397-8428397 GCF_014356525.2 Nilaparvata lugens
CCCACGTTTCATATTTAAGGTTGAGTGGTAGAAAGGACTTTCTAGTCCTAACTCCGCCTAATAAAGAGTATTTTCATTTTCATTTTCATATTCAATGGTAACTGTAGGAAAAATTTAATGTGAAATACGTGCGCAAAGTTCGTTTGCTGCACTCAAGAAACCATTATTCCGAACTCGCCTACGGCTCGTGCGTAAACGTTTCTTTCGTTGCAGCAAACTGTCACTTTGCGCACTAGTTGCACAAATAACTATTGACGCATCATCACGTCTGAACTACTGGACTGATTATCTTGAAATTTTGCATATAGATTCTTTTATTTACCGAGGATGGTTATAGACCTATTTTCAATTCTTCAAGATTTCATTACTTCAAGTTTTCAGTTTGTCAAGTTTTTGGACCCTTGCGGAGCATGGGTCACCTGCTAGTCAGAAATAAATAAACTGCTTGCATCTGAAAATAAAATGAGCCTTGCATTGAGGAATATCTATATATGAAGTACGGAATAGCCTATAATATAACCGTTGAAACTTAAAAAACTTCGTGAAACTTTGGTGAATATAAACAGAGATAGCCTACTCAACACCAAGAAAATTCGTTCCTTTCTTTTGTAGTTGTGACCATGATGTAGGTAGCCGAACTAAAATGGTTCCATCCACCCTTCAAGTTAGTAACAGCGGATGTCAAATACGGACAGCTAATAGATGACAAGGAATCTACCTTTTGGGTTTTTTCTTTTCCTCAGATTCTCACCACAAAAGAAATACCATCCATTTCCATGGTCGGCTACCCTTGTTATTATGACAATGATGATGACGATGGTGATGATGATGATGATTATTATGACAGTGGTGAGACTTCCAGCTTATAATGATCTCCAAGGTTTTGAAAAGCAACAATTCATAACCACCCAGACTACCTACCTCATAAAGTAGGTCTTATTGGGGTTATAGAATCATATAACTATAGTTAAAGTAGATTAACACAATAGAGCTCGTAGGAGTTATAAAGGTAACTCCTAACTATATTCACATTAGAGTAACTATATAACTTATTATACCCCAACACATATAATTTATAGTGGGGTGTATATTAATTTATTCATTGAAATTATCATTTGTTGAAACATTGAAGCATTGTTGAAACACCGCTGATTTATGTAGTTACATTACAATACTATAATATTATCAATATTCTAATGTTGCATTCAATCTTCATTGTAATTAATAAGTTTTCATAATATGTGAAATTTGTTGCATATACTGCTATACTGTTATTTATTGTAAATTCGTGTATAAACCAGAATATATTGTAACTTACGTGAATAAATAATTCTTACTTCTAAAAAAAAATAACTTATACTCTCGGTCATCCCTTTCTTTGAAGTGAAGGGTGAATTCTATTAGTCTAAACTAATTTGTTATAGATCTATCAGATAATTGAATATAGTGTTGTGTCTCCTTGACTGGGAATCTTTGGAGAAATCTAATGTGTAAGATTTTAACCCCAAGTTTTGTGAAAAATTGAAAAAGATTTGAAAGAAGTGAAAGATTTTAA
This sequence comes from Nilaparvata lugens, assembly GCF_014356525.2. Classification (NCBI taxonomy): domain Eukaryota; kingdom Metazoa; phylum Arthropoda; class Insecta; order Hemiptera; family Delphacidae; genus Nilaparvata; species Nilaparvata lugens. The sequence goes on from NC_052507.1 coordinate 8,314,953, forward strand.
CTTCAAGTTATCTCAAACAAGAGATAATGATGACTGTAAATCAGGATAAACACCTGTGTATGTCTTTTCTGTATAGGGCTACTTTTTATAGAAATAGAGAGAAAAATAAAAATCTCAGTACCCTTTTTAAATATATTTAATCACAACATGTTTCGGACACTGATGCCATTTTCAAGTGATCAAGTGATAGCGGATTGCGCTATCTTTTTCTCGCTTTGCTCTGTTGCCAGATCGTCTTTTAACAATGTAGAATCAATTAACAAAATATTTCATCTTAATTATCAAAATTCATTATGAAATTATTGAAAGATATAATTTCTTGCTAAATAAAATATAGTAGTTGATTATTTTAAACGAGAATAAACAGTTAATATTACATCAATAAACCAGTATATGGCATCAATGTCCGAAACATGTTGTGATTAAATAATAATCCATAAAGGGTACTGAAATTTTCATTTTTCTTTCTATTTCTAAACACCTGTGTTTTAGGCATAGAAATACAGGGATATTCACTATTATATTACTATGGTTCCAGACAAAACCCTTTGTAGATAAGATTTCTCTCTAAAAGCGGTTGCTTCTCCCAAGTTGTTTCAACAATTAAACCCGTTACTCACTTTCCTTCTAACTTCCAGTACCTATAAAATACCACCTTCATTAAACATTGTTCAAAATCACTTAGAAATTATAGTCCTGGAGACGATAGTAAATTTTGTATTAGCTCAGTTAAGTTGGTGAAACCTTATAATAATCATGCTATGAGAAAGGATAATGTTTATTAATAGTTTTCAAGTTTTTTTTAGAACTCTAGATCTCTAGTCAATATCAGCAATCAATTTATTTATTTATTTATTCATATTTAAATACAATCCAGGTAAAAACAAACAGGCATTTGCACAAAACTGCTTCAAACCTTAATTTGGAATAGCGGTACACAGTCTAAAGGTTATCTTACTTACGTAATATTTCATTTTTTTCATCCCACTGACCGCCTATGAAAGGGGTATAAGGATTTGTCAATTATAATTTAAGTCGTCAATCTTTGCATTCTATAATGCAAAAAGAATTCCTCACTGGAATAAGGACAAACCTGTAACAACTCCTCCCTCACCTTAATTCTGAACTTTTCACCTGTAAGAGATTTTATGCGTGTTGGCAATGAATTATAAAGCCGAATTCCTGCACTCTTTACCCCCCTCTCATACATACCAGTTCGATGAATGTCGTCTCTGAGGTTTTGTCTATATCTGGTATTGTATGAGTGGAACAACTCTCCTGCATTGAACCTATCTTTATTCCTATCAATAAAACAAAGAGCCTCTAAAAAATATACACCCGGTAGTGGGAGAATCTTTTTACTCTTTGAAATAATCTCTACAACTTGCTCTAATAGATTCAATTTGCTAAATGCTACAACTTGCTCTAACGAAAATGATAACAATTTAGACCAAACTAGAAAACGAATGCAATTTTTCAAGCCATGAACTCAAAATTGGAACAAACAAATAAAATGATTTCTACTGAATGATTTCAATTAAACTTTGAATCACTGTAGAATCACCTTTACCTAGTAGGCTAATTGATTATCACTCACTCTGAGAAATTGATAACGATAGTAATAATCATAATAATAAATTATTTGCATTAAAAATGTATAAAAAACTCGTATCTATAAAGAAGCAAAAACTGGAAACATTCCAACATTCCATTCTCGTCAAAGAAATTTCTAATTAGAATAATTTCTATAGAGTGGTTGGTTCTCAGATCATAACATTAATTCACTGGCATTTATTCTGTTATCCTCAAGACTAGATGCAAGACACGCTGATTGAAAGCTACAATTATTTTTGATGTTAGGCAAAAAATTAACCTATCTCATAGCACCAATGAATGACTCCATTAGCTAGTTACCATAAAATTATATCGAGTTGGAGCTGGAAAGAGGATTCAGGAAAACTTGAATTGTTTTTTTAATTTGTAAATATCATCCTCATTCCATGGATTCCGTTAGTCTGTGAGTTTGTAACGGTGGATTGAAACTAGATTTATTAAACTAATTGAAGATGGAATTATTTTTAATGCGATGGGAAGATTTTATTCAAGCTTCTTACTAGTTGAATTTGATGCAGTTATTTTTGATGCAATTGGAAAGATATTCAAGTTTCCTACTATTCAAGTTTTTAATCGAATCTGTAAATAATTATGATGGTTGAGAGATAGTTTTAACATGATAGAGATAGTAAAGGGAATTACAGTATGAAATAGTGTCCGATTCAATAACTAATTCTCTCTATAAAGGATTAGTTACACTATATTAATGTAATAATGTCAAACGTTCCACCATAAATGAACTATATCAGTCATTAAACTAGAGTAAATAACGTACAATATACACTGAAAAATACGATTTAATTTTTTCAAGTTCTCGATTATTGATGGATTAACTGATGAACGGAAACTAATAAACCTTTCACTATTATTCCGGGCGAATCATTAATGATGATTGTAAAATGATTAAAGACCCCGTACAATATACAATATACACTCTGTACAATATACAATGAAAATACGATCCGAGTTGTTAAAGTTTTCGATTATTGATTGATAAACGGATATGAACGGAAACTAATAAATTTTTTAATTGAAAAAATCGTTAATGATGCTTGTAAAATGACTTGGAAAACAATTTGATGTAAACCATTTAAAGCCTGGTTGAACATTCAATTCCAGTTAAATATGTGGAGCAGCTTTGTAAATTCATATCCTTATTTTACAGAATTGAATATTTTTATTCTTTATTCAAAAAATAAATGAACAATCAATTACATCAAAAATAGAAGCAAATACAATATTTTGCAGCTTTGTAAATCAAATCCTTATTTCACAGAATTGAATAACTTTAAGATATCAATTTTATTCTTCCTACATCAAGTTAGTATGGATTTAATCCAATCGATTCAATCTCTACAACTGTAACAAAAAAAAATGTAATTATGCATTAACCAAGAAAAAACTGTATCTAATAATTGTAACCATTCAACGGTATGCATTCAATTCAATTGTTTCAATTCGGACAATTGCAACAAAAAAGGAACTTACTTAAAATACAGTATGTACTTTCTTTATCCTTCTAGAATATTCTTGTTCATCCTCCAATAAACAACTGTATGGATTCAATTCAATTGATTCAATTTTGACAACTGCAACCAAATAAGTACTCACTCAAAATACAGTATGTTAATATGAAATTAGAGATTTTCGCCGTACTCACAATAAATTTTGAATCAGTGATCTAAACACTGAATAATTCACTTCACTTTTCGTATATTGATACAAAATTGAGCTTGTTAAGGTAGTCATCATCATCACCATCATCATCATCATCATCTTCTTCTTCTTCTTCTTCTTCTTCTTCTTCTTCTTCTTCTTCTTCTTCTTCATCACCATAATAATAATAATTATTATTATAATCATCATCATCATCATCATCCTCATCATCAGTATTCTGCCATACGGCCGGTCAATACATGATTCCTTCTCCAATAATATTGTTTCAACTAATTGTTAAGGTATTAAGGTAATAAAATTCCGGGTTGTTTCGCAACAGTTGAAGCTATTCAGGGAACCACATCATGCCCATCACTGGATTAGATTTTTATCTGATTCTCAGAAGGACTGTTGAATGCTAAATAAAGCAACTGATCTCCAATTCAGGGGTCGTACACATTATCATGTTGGGCTCACTTCATTACGAATCCTCTGTCTTTCTCCTGACAGAAACACCATTGTCTAAACGTGGTCTGCATTGCCAACCATTTGGAATTGGTCTGGTTTGAAATACTTACATGGAGGACTGCTTACTATAATTATTATAATACTTATCTCTTCCTCTCTCACGCACTCTCTCTCTCTTTCACTCACTCTCTCACTCTTACTCTCTCTTAATATCACTCTTTCTCTCTCTCTCGCCCTCTCCCTATAAGGGGACATCTCTCCAAAATACGGCAACATTTCATTCCGTGGACCATCTGTAATTCTTAAACATTCTTTCGAGAATTTGAACTGGATTTATTGGTTTCAAATTCCAAAATACGGCAACATTTCATTCCGTGGACCATCTGTAATTCTTAAACATTCTTTCGAGAATTTGAACTGGATTTATTGGTTTCAAATTTATTGTTTCACAAACCATTCTCTTTATTATTATATCTCGTTTTTGCTCCTTGTATTAGTGGATTTCCTACGATGTTCGAGTCCTTATATGGATCAATTCATTGTAATCAACATTTCATCGATATCCAATTCATCGAAATTCAATTGGATTTTCATTGTTTTTGAATTACTGGGTGTTGTTTAGTTACCAAGTTGTTTTCTGTTACAAGGTACCTACTAACAATTTCATCATATTAGCTTGATTTATATCCAGGATTTTGATGAGAATCATTGTAAATTCTTCAGCTAATAGTTTTTGTTTTTGTTTTTGCCACACAATACTGTTTATTCGAAGAAATAAACTATAAAATTGAAAATTCTAGTTGGTCTAATTTGTTGAATAATATTTGGAGAATGATAGTCGTGCATCCAAAGCGATTTTTTGGATTAAATTCACTTTGTCCCGTCTAAAACATATTTTTCATGCTCTATTCTTACGTCTCATCAAATTTTTCCCCATAGTAATAGAAAAAATCTATCACAAGTTAACGTAGATTATTTGAGTTCATTCAACTTTTGTTTGCTAGGACAGCCGATGACAACTTGAAGAAGTGTTGTTAATTTTAATATTATATGATTGTATGGTATGAGTTCAGCTGAAGATGTGGTAGGTTTTACCATGAAACCTGGTTCTGAATTATAAATTAATTTTCGAATAAATAAAAGTGGTATTGACAATATCAAAGTCTTATTCTTTCAATTTTAATATTGTTTTGTTATCTCTTGAAAAGTGGAATCATTAAAGTCAAATGTACAACTCTATAGAACTGAGACTGTACTATTCTCTATTCTGAAACGTACTATTTTCTCTCTAAAAATGAGATTGTAGTATTCTCTATTCTCAAATATACTAATCTCTCTCTAAAACTGATATTGTAATATTCTAAAATGTACTATTTTGTCTTTAAAACTGAGATTGTACTATACTCTATTCTAAAAATATAGTAATCTCTCTCTGAAATTGATATTTTACTATTCTCAAATGTATTTTTTTGTCTCTAAACCTGAGATTGTTCTATAATCTATTCTCAAATTTAGTAATCTCTCTCTAAAACTGATCTTGTAATATTCTTAAATGTACTATTTTGTCTCTAAAACTGAGATTGTACTATTCTCTATTCTCAAATAGAATAATTAAACTGAACTAATCTCTCTCTCTTAAACTGATTTTGTAATATTCTTAAATGTACTATTTTCTCTTTAAAACGGAGATTGTACTACACTCTATTCTCAAATGTATTAATCTCTCTCTAAAAATGATATTGTACTATTCTCAAATGTATTATTTTGTCTCTAAAACTGAGATTGTACCGTTCTCTATTCTCAAATAGAATAATTAAACTGAACTAATCTCTCTCTCTTAAACTGATTTTGTAATATTCTTAAATGTACTATTTTGTCTTTAAAACGGAGATTGTACTACACTCTATTCTCAAATGTACTAATCTCTCTCTAAAAATGATATTGTACTATTCTCAAATGTATTATTTTGTCTCTAAAACTGAGATTGTACTATTCTCTATTCTCAAATAGAATAAATGAAGTAATCTCTCTCTCTCTTAAACTGATCTTGTACTATTCTTAAATGTACTATTCTCTCTCTAAAACAGATATTGTACTATTCTCAATGTACTATTCTGTCTCTAAAACTGAGATTGTACTATTCTCTAAATTTGTACTACTCTCTATTCTCAAAAAAGGTATTCTCTAAACTGAGATTGCGGCTGGTAGCCAGACAAGACAGCTTGACACGTTCAAAAAGAGGAGATGAAAAAAGAGAAGCCGGATGAAGAAGAAGAATGAGGGTAAAAGGAGAGAAGTAGAATGAAAAAAGAGAAATACGTAATGAGGGTGCTGAACCCAAGCTCCCATGGTCTGTCTTTCTGACACACATGTTGCCTGTCTCAAACCCCCCCCCCCACCACCACCTCTCACCACATGTCGACACCCCACGTCATCCGTCCTGCTTTAAAAGCGTGACAAACCTTTGTGACTCCTGCCGATAGCGCCAGGAGAGAGAGAGTGTGTGTGTAAAAGACAGTGTGAGAGCGTGTGTGATATAGAGAGAAAGAGAGATACATTGAGAGAGAGAGAGAGAGAGAGGAGGGGTGTGTGAGAGAGCGAGAGAGAGAGATTGAGATTGAGGGAGGGAGAGGTAATGAGAGAGGTAGAGTGAGAGTTGGTGAGAGAGTGGTAGAGGTAGAGTGAGAGGGAGGGACTCTTTACTATAAATACTGGTTGCTTTAAATATATAGCTACAATAAAGAAATATTTGTATCTCAAGTTTTCAGTCTCAGACTTTATAAAGATTAACAATGTACAAATTCTGGAAGCTGTCCAAGAAGTGTGCACTAGCTACCACATGGTATTCTACATGAAATCTTTAAAAATCAATTGTCCCTACAAAATACAAGATATTCCTCACCTTTATTTATTCATTGATAACAATGAATAAATTTAATTCCTCTTGAATTTGTTGAGAAAGTTTTAAATTGAAATGTAGTATGTTCAACGACCGGCTATTTTTCTCTTCCAACAGAAATATGATTATTTTAGTTCATATCCTTTTATTTCTAAGTACTTTTTGCTCTTAGTTTTGGGCTCTACTCTTTCTAAGGTACTATCAAAGAAAACTTATTCTAGATTGTTTTATTCTATAGTATTACCAAGAGACCACATTGTCATAAATGATCACTGGAACTATTACATAACTCTAATACAAACAAAATTGTCATATACATACAAAATTGTCGCTGATAGAAAATTTTCTTTCAATTTCATCTTTCAAACCCGTTTTCAGCACTTCACTGGACCTGATAAGTTGTTTATTTATTTATTTATACGTTGATACAATAACAAATCATATAAATATGATTGGGAAGGAACAACAGGCTTGGCCCAAAACTATTCCATTCCCAAATTTTGATTACATGTCCAAAAAATAGGTTATGTTTCTTCTGTAAGAAGTTCAAGCTCAACTTTCGTCCAAAAATAAATATGAGATGCAAATTTTAAATTTAGAAAAATTAAAACACCAAATTATAGTTAAATATTACACTTAATTATCACTGCACATTGTATTAATTGTTCTTACCCATTTGCCAATGTATTCCAAAATATCTCTTACACATGCAAAATTGTCTCAGAAAATTTTTGTGTTGTTTCAATTTCATCTTTCACACCCGTTTTTCAGCACTTCACTGGACTTGATGAGTCGTTATTACCCATTTTCCAATGTATTCAACCTTGGTTCTTTTGTACGATTTCCCGAAATTCACTATCATTCACTTACATCAAAATATTTGGAAGATAAAATTTGTACCACCACAAATTTTGTGGTGAAAGATCACACTCAAAATGAGAACTGAGAAATCCATCCATTGATCCCAATACTCAAAATTAATTTAATGAATTTTTGGCGAGAGATAGGTACTTTCCAAAATTCATCCAGATCACACTCAAAATGAGAACTGAGAAATCCATCCATTGATCCCAATACTCAAAATTAATTTAATGAATTTTTGGCGAGAGATAGGTACTTTCCAAAATTCATCCAATTAACAGATTGAATCAACCGGGTTCGCTTCCAAATAGTTTTTGTATAGTTGAATTTCCATCTAGCTTTTTACCCTGTTGTCAATATTTGCAGTAGCAGAAGTCTTCGGGGTGATTTACAGCATTTAATTGGGAATTTCGTTTAATAATACTTATTTATCCAATTAAACTTTGGTGGGAATTACTTTGCCCAATACTTATAGACCTACTATTAATAATAATACAATCACACACTGATTATACAGTTACTGTACTGAGAAACGTATCCACAGAATCTCAGCTGCCTACCTTCTAGTATTCTTTTCTCATTCATATTTTGGACGACGAATTCCATTCATAAAAACGTGAGACATGAGGGAAGCGGCAGTTTAGTGGGCATTAACAGATGCCCACGCTAACACTCGTCAAAACATGAATGAAAGCATGTGCAACAAGGATGTTTACTAGTAGAGTGAGGAGAGAAAGAGAGAAGGTAAAGCAAACATAAAGCAAACACTCGTCAAAATATGAATGAGTGTGGGAGAAGGATCCTATGAAGAAAAGTGAGAGGAAAGGATGGGATATGATGGTGTAAAGCAAACTCTCGTCGAAATATGGATGTGGGAGAAGATGAAGAAGAAGAAGAAGAAGAAGAAGAAGAAGAAGAAGAAGAGATGCTGGGAAGAAAGAGAATGATAGGGAGAAAAAAAGGATGTGAAATAGGAATGGTCCCCTAACTAGCAAGACATTCGTTCCTGACAAATTAGGACCAATTGGATTGTGTATGTTATACCAACATTCCCTCAATTTGGCCCTCTCCAATTAAAAATCACATGATTCATATCCTGCTCAAAACAATCCTTGTATGAGAATGATTGTCAAGATCTTGTAAATCCCTCGTCATTAAAAATGTTATGAAAGAAAACTGGAAATTTAGTTCAGGAATAGTATGGTGATTGAAAGCTGATTCCAGTATTATTTTTACTTTCCTTGCCCTATTACCATAGGTAAGGAAAGTATTGCTTTCCGAAAAAAAACTAAGGTACCCGAATTTCTAAATTTCTATACGTTTCAAGGTCACCTGAGTCCAAAAAACTGGTTTTTGGGTATTGGTCTGTATGTGTGTGTGTGTGTATGAGTGTATGTGCGTCTGTGTACACGATATCTCATCTCCCAATCAACGGATAGACTTGAAATTTGGAACTTAAGGTCCTTTCACTATAAGGATCCGACAAGAACAATTTCGATCGAATGCAATTCAAGATGGCGGCTAAAATGGCGAAAATGTTGTCAAAAACAGGGTTTTTCGTGATTTTCTCGGAAATGGCTCCAACGATTTTGATCAAATTCATACTTAAAATAGTCATCGATAAGCTCTATCAACTGCCACAAGTCCCATATCTGTAAAAATTTCAGGAGCTCCGCCCCATCAATGCAGATAGATTCCCAATTATCAGGCTTCAGATACAATTGAAACAAAAAAAATCAAGTGGAGTAGATTGAGCATGAAAATCTCTACAATTAATGTTCAGTAACATTTTCACCTAAAATTGAAAATAAGATTTAAATTCCAGAAAATGTGATTATTCAATTGCAAATTATTGTTGATTCTATTAAATCATTCACTATGAAGAGATAGCAGACCTCATGTGTGTCTCCAGCATTATTGCCCTGTCACCAGCTGGCTCAAATATTAGAATAGTAGACTTGAGATGCGCGGGAACACTAGCGTCAGGTGATCAATTTTCATAACGGCAAGGAAAGTTGTGTGAGTGCGTCACACCAGATTTTTTCTGATGTAGCTGTGTCATTTGAACTGACATAATAATGTAGATAATCTGTAATTTAATTATGTATTAGTAGTTAGAGCTGATTACATTATTCTTGTTTGATAATGTAGCTATTTCATGTGAACTGAAATGTTTATTCGTCATTTAAAGTACAGTAGATTTGGAGAAATGTAATACTCATTCAATATTGAATACGTTTGTTTTTCTCAGAGTATAGAATGTATAGAAGGAGAGCATCACCAGAGAAAAAAAAATAATGCTAAGTATCCAAGCAAAGGCAAATATTACATATTATGGTCAAATAATTGACTATACTTTTACGTACATTCATAGAATAAGAGTAAAAAGAATATGGTACTTGAAAATTGGTATAATTAGTCAAAGCATGTTGTGAATAATTATTGATGATTAATGAAAAAGAGCACTAGTGGATTTTTATTCTATCAATACTATTGTAGTAACCCTAAAAGGAAAACCTTAAAAAGTAAAACCTTAAACCTTGTTACCCTTAAAGGTAACCCTATAAGGGAAAGCGAGAAGAATTCAAAATTACATTCTATACGCTCTGGCTCCTCTATGTCTAGAGAAACCAGTTGATTAAATTCAAATATGATGGAATAGAAACTGATGAGAAAATAAACTGAATGATTGATAGCTCAATATTCTTGTATTGAAATCCTAGTATTCCTGAGAAATAAATAAATTAATTTGAAATGAGAGAATCAATAATAATAATAATTGCTAATTTTTTGAATTGAATAATAATACTCTTCAATGTTTGATTCCATTACGAACTGCTTGTTAAATAATCACTTTTAACAATTAATTACGACATAACAGTCAGGTATTTATATAAATAAAAACTATTAGATTCTACTTACATAAGTGTAGCGCTTGTAAGTAGAAGCTAATAGCTTTTATTTATATAAATTCCTGACTGCTATGTCGTAATTAATTGTTCAAAGTAAATAATAATATTCAATTGAATAATAATTGCTCAATACTGTATTCAAGTTCTATTATTTTTGAGAAATATATTACTGTTATTCTTCAGAAATTTACCAATAATTTGTTTACGTTCATTTATTGTTCTACATCTCGCAAAAAAACTAAAGCAATCAATAAGAAAACTGAATTAGAAACACATTGTCCTGAGTTTGATGAATGAAAACAAAATCATTCCAATTAGGTGAGGGAGGACTTCAAGGTCATATCGAGTTGATGTCTATCATATCGGTTTTCAGTTGAAAGAATTTGCCAGTTAGACAGTTAGTTGAACAAATGATTTGCTACCATAGCAAAACGGCAATGAACTTTGAGTTATCCGTAGAATTGGTCTCAATTTTATTCCTATAGAAGTATCATTCATGAGTAGGCTACTGCATAGAGTAAATATATATATATATATATATATATATATATATTATATATATATATATATATATTCATTTGTCTTTACAATATTATTTATCTCTGGCTATTGTGACTTTAATACATAAATACAGTGATAGCTTTTTAAATTATCATGTTTCTAGAAATAACATAAACTAATTTTTGGATGATGAATGGAATTTCCAACGCTTTCTGATAATGGAATATCAAGCAGAGAGTACAAAATTTAATTGCATTCAATGTATGTTCATTTTTTACCCTCTGATTGCAATTACAGTATTATTTTGCAGAATATCTCAATAGGTATATTCTATTTGATACTAAGCTTTTGTATTTCGATGTTCCAATATGATAAAACTATTTTTTATGAAATGTAATTAGAGATTATGTTTAATTGCCATCACAGATTTATGTTTTTCAGTCCAAGTTGCAATGCAGATTTACATATACAAGAAGATTCATACTGTTCCAGTTTCGAAACATAGAATAACAAAAATTAAATAAAAATTCTAAGAAATTGTCAAAAACCACAGATTTAAAGACCGGTTTTGGTTGTTACACCACTGTCAATCTCTGATAAACTAATAAACTGTTTAATCTGATAAACTATTTAGACTTGTTAGATATTGTTTAAATTAATATTGATATACTAACATTGTTTATCACACATTGACAATGGTGTAACAACCGAAACCGGTCTTTAAATCTGTGGTTTTTGACAATTTCTTAGTATTTTTATCTAATATGAATAATTACCACAATATCAGCTTCTCAACTACACAAAAAGTGAAAAAATGCATAACAAAAATATTACATTTAATTCATCTCATTAGAATATTATTTATTTCAGGTTCAATACAAATCAATGGAATTTATAAAACTTATCACTCAACTCTCAAAACTAGTCCTTTTTTCCATCAGCTGGACACATGAACTCCAAATATTTTCCCATTCTTCCCACACAGCACAAAAAGTTTAAAAAACGTTTAATAAATGTTTAAAATGTATAAATCTGATAAACGTTATGAAAACAACGTTTAATAAACGTTAGAAAAGTTTACTAAATTAAACGTTTATTCTATAAACGTTTAATAAACGTCTAGAATGTATAATGCTGATAAACGTTATGAAAACAACGTTTGATAAACGTTAGAAATGTTTACTAAAATAAACGTTTGAAAGGTTTGGTACAGTATGGAATCTTTACAGTACCTATACCCAGTCAACACCCAAGTGAAAATGTTAAAAGTGAAAATCAAACATTTTTTCACGTGAAAAAGTCAGTGGTAAAATTGATAACATAAGATTCTCGAGAAAAAGTGTAAAAGTTCAAAACACATAGGCCTATAGTGAAATTCTTAAAGTTGGAATAATATTAAAATTAAATGATTTTTACAATCAATAATCATTTACAGGCTACTAAAAATATTGAAGTGATAACATCGTCGTCATAGCATTGTGTTGAAAAAGTTATGGATTTTTTTAAAAATACAATCGTATTGTATTGTTTATTACAATTGGAGCAAATGAGTGGGGGCGGGAAGTGACTCCTCCACCCTCACCTGTGTAGTCCAATAAAAATTCCCAATTAAATTTAAATAATTGAGTTTCCCAAAAAAGTCTCAAATTAGGCTTTCTGGTCATCAATGCTGGATAAAAATTGAATTTCAAACACTTTTTGTCTTTTGAAAAAATCGTCTACAACGCACTGTTAATGATATAATAGACTTTTTACGCTCAATCCAGATGGACTTTGATTAAATTTGCCAGATGTTTAAGTTTTTCAAAAAGTCGAAAAATTGTATTTCTGATATAAAATTCTGGTTCAGAATTGAATTTCAAATACTTTTGGTCTTTTGAAAAAATCGTCTACAACGCACTGTTAATGATATAATAGACTTTTTACGCTCAATCCAGATGGACTTTGATTAAATTTGCCAGATGTTTAAGTTTTTCAAAAAGTCGAAAAATTGTATTTCTGATATAAAATTCTGGTTCAGAATTGAATTTCAAATACTTTTGGTCTTTTGAAAAAATCGTCTACAACGCACTGTTAATGATATAATAGACTTTTTACGCTCAATCCAGATGGACTTTGATTAAATTTTCCAGATGTTTAAGTTTTTCAAAAAGTCGAAAAATTGTATTTCTGATATGAAATTCTGGTTCAGAATTGAATTTCAAACACTTTTTGTCTTTTGAAAAAATCGTCTACAACGCACTGTTAATGATATAATAGACTTTTTACGCTCAATCCAGATGGACTTAGAATAAATTTGCCAGATGTTTAAGTTTTTCAAAAAGTCGAAAAATTGTATTTCTGATATAAAATTCTGGTTCAGAATTGAATTTCAAACACTTTTTGTCTTTTGAAAAAATCGTCTAAAACGCACTGTTAACGATATAATAGACCTTTTGCGCTAATTTTTATACAGATGGGGACTTAGAAATAAATCTGAGCATTTTTTTAATCTCCCAAAAATGTTCAAAAAAGCTGTCTTCAATCACCAATTTGGCTGTAGAAGTGAATTTCCAATACTTTTTCTTCATTCAAAAATCCCGTCAGACGAGCCGTTAACGTGCTACTGACGTTTGAAATTTTAAATAAATCTTATTTGATGATAAAAAAATTTGAAAAAAATCATGAACATTCCTGTTTATTTTTTCAACATTGTCCTTGAATTTCAAATAATTCCATCCAAAATTGAAAAAGTTATATCATTTTTTCAAATCAGAATTCAGTTTTTGTAATGAACACATGTCACACAATACTAACACACTTGACTATGAAATGATTTTTAAGTTTTCAATTCAAATAATATCCACCTACTATGTTATTGATTCCAACACTATTTCAGTATCAAGCAAAAACGTCCCCCATAAAGATATCCACCCCTGAAATATCGAATTTATGTTTTAATGTCAACTTAAAATAAAGATTGTCAATATCAATAATTTTTGAAATTACCGGGGTCTACTTTCTGTATAGCTGACTATATATGTCTATAGTTAAAGGTAAAATTGAATGAGAATAACGTTGTATTATACAGTATACTAATACTATGAAATGTAAAATGTAAAATGTAAAATGTATAGTTAAAGGTTAAATTGAATGAGAATAACGTTGTATTATACAGTATACTAATACTATGAAATGAAAATATCAAAGCTACAACAATCGATATATATAAAAAAAATACGAATCAGATGATATGAATACTACTTATTTTTATTTATAAAATTGAGTAGATTTACTGTCACTTTGAAAATAAAATAATGATAATAGTATATTGCCACAATAATGTTGGCACTGTTGCTAAAAAAGAGTGCATGTGCGCAAGAGAGACAGCCATTTTATGTTTCCTCCTTCCGCATTCGGCAACGTGAAACGTGACTGAACATTGTGAACAAGCAACAAGGTATTCGGTATTCCTGTTTGTGTTTGTTTCTTCTTTCTTTCTTTTATCGCGTCATCGAGTCTGTTCTGCTAATTTTTGATTGCTGATCGTCTTAAATTAAGGTAAGAACGTTAAATTCATATCTAGGCTATTTATTTCTAAGATTAGTAGCGTACAGAAGTTACCAAACAAAGTTGTTTACCCTACTTCAGATTTGCTAGTGATGGCATTTTTGTAAAGCACATGTTTTTTAAAAGCACTGCGGTAAATAAATATATGCTAGGCCGTAATATAACTAATTGCAATTTTTAGTGTGTATAAGGTAGATGCTTATAATTTTCAAACCCTAACAGAGGTAATTGAACTGTTCACATTGCAGGTTAACCTTAAAATTGTAAAAAAATATTGAGTCCAATTATGTATTACCTATTGTAATACATTACAAGCTAGTGATTATAATGATTCAGTAATATTATAATAGATCGATTCAATATCATAATATTATGAATGGTTAAGCTACAAGCTACAAAATAAGTTCGTAGGCCTTCTGTGATTATGCATAGCCTCTTATACAAACATCCAGCCTCATATTCGCACATGTCTTAAAAACTTACTGGCGTCTCACTTAAATAATTATTTATCATGTTTTATTTAGACATCTATAGGACAGTTTCTACAACACACATTGCAGGTTAACCTTAAAATTGTAAAAAAATATTGAGTCCAATTATGTATTACCTATTGTAATACATTACAAGCTAGTGATTATAATGATTCAGTAATATTATAATAGATCGATTCAATATCATAATATTATGAATGGTTAAGCTACAAGCTACAAATAAGTTCGTAGGCCTTCTATGATTATGCATAGCCTCTTACAAACATCCAGCCTCATATTCGCACATGTCTTAAAAACTTACTGGCGTCTCACTTAAATAATTATTTATCATGTTTTATTTAGACATCTATAGGACAGTTTCTACAACACACATTAACTTGTTCCTCTGTATTTGAATAGGCCGACACAATAAAGTAGGCTAAGATATGTAAGTCTGTGTCAAAAGTATTTGATGCGAATTAGAACTGTGACCAATTCATTATAAAATTACATGACTGAATAATCGGAATATCCTTCATTTGAATGGTTTCTTTCAGATTGTTGGTCAACATATATCCATCCATGGATAATAAAAAGAGGAAATGCTCAAGAGCATTGTGGTACAAAGCTAAAAAGAAGAGCGAAGAAGAATTTAGTTATGTGTTAGAAGTGGATTCTTCAAAAAACGATATTGGTGAAGTGTTTTCCTCTGAAGATAGCATTAATACTGTAAATAGTGGTATAGATGTAAATAGTGGTATAGATGTAAATAGTTCTGATTTTAGTATTGCAGGATGTAGTAGTTGGTATGAAGATGCTATGATGCAAAACACTATGTCAAGTCCAAGTTTTGATGATGAAAAATGTATGTCACCAAGTATGCTTAGCCATGAATCTTGTGTGAGCTCAGATCAAGATGAAACAATTTCTGTAAATAATCGTAGTCCAGAAATTAAACATCATCTTGAAGAATGCTCAAATTCTGGGGAAAAAGTTGAAGATAATTTTACATTAGACTCATTTAAGAACGAACTTTCCAATTGGTGTATAAGTGAGAAAATCCATCACAAATCTGTAAATAGTCTTTTAAAAATATTAAAAACTGTTCCAAATCTTGATGGTTTGCCAGACGACGTTCGTACTCTACTTAGAACGCCTAGATGTACTGCAGTTCGGCCCTTAATGAGTGGACAATACATATATTTAGGTATTGAAAATGGCTTGAAGAGCATTTTAAAGTCTTTTCAGGTTACTGATGATATAACAGAGCTCAAACTGCTTTTTAATATTGATGGGCTACCTGTATCTAAAAGTTCAGGTGGTCAAATGTGGCCACAGCTTGCAAGAATTCGATCAATAAAGAGTTCACCGGTTTTTGTGGTAGGCCTGTATTATGGCAATGAAAAACCTAGTGATAGCAATGAGTTCATGAGAAAATTGGTAGAAGAGTTGAATTGTCTATTTGAAAATGGTTTTTATTTTAATGATTTATTTTTTAAAATAAATCATGTTGGGTTTGTGTGTGACATGCCAGCTAAAGCCTTTGTATTACAAATCAAGGGACACACCGGGTTTTACTCGTGTACTCGGTGCACAGTGGAAGGAGAAAGTATAAATAACAGAGTGTGCTTTATAAATTCAAATTGCTCAAGTAGGACCCATGAAAGTTTTTGTTCGGTCAGTCAAGAAGAACATCACATTGGTGCAACAGTACTGACATCGTTGAACCATGTTGATTTAATTTCAAGTTTTAGCTTAGATTATATGCATTTAGTTTGTTTAGGAGTAGTAAAAAAAAATTATACTTTTGTGGCTTAAGGGTGAGCTAAGATATCGATTTCCACATAGGCAAGTGCAAAACCTAAGTGACAGGCTTGTCTCATTGAAGAAATTTATACCTTCAGAGTTTGGAAGGAAACCTCGGTCTCTTTCTGAGGTTAGCCGTTGGAAAGCAACAGAATTTCGACAATTTCTGCTGTACACGAGTATTGTAGTTTTGCCCCCTTTCTTATCCTCAGATATGATGACAAACTTTATAGCTCTACATATCTCATTGAGAATATTATTGAAGGACAACAATGGACAGAACCATATCATAGACTATGCTAAGGACTTGCTAAAGTTTTTTGTTGAAGGATTCGCCCAAATATATGGGAAACAGTTTGTGTCACAGAATATTCATGGCCTTATTCATTTGGCAGACGATGTGTCAACATTTGGCCCATTAGATGAGTGCAGTGCTTTCCCTTTTGAGAGCTACATGCAAACAATAAAAAAGTCACTACGGAAGTCTGAGAAGCCACTGCAGCAGTTTGTAAAAAGACTTAAAGAGAAAGAAAATCTAATAGGTCAATCAAAACCAAGTTTGCCACAAAAAAATTCTCCTACTTTTAAAAAAAGACATGAAGATGGACCTCTCTCTTTGTATTGTCAGGATCCTCAGTACAAAAAAATAGTTTTAAATGATTTCAACTTGTCAACTGCAGAACAAGATTCATGCTGTGGTCTAAAAGACAAAACAATAGTGAAAGTGAAAAATTTCTGCTACAATAAAAAAATGTGCTGTATGGTTGTAGTCGGTAGAATATTTTCAATAGTGGGAGAATTATATGAGAAACCTGCACTCTCTTCAAAACTTGACACATATGTTGTCAAACTTAATACAACTCTTAAATCTTGGCCAGTTAGTGAAATAGAAAGAAAGTATGTACAGTTTCCATATGGTAAAGACTCTTTTGTGGTAATTCCATTGATACATTCAAGTGTTTATTAAATGTAGGTAATTTAGGTAGGTAAAGTTATCAACTGCACAACAAGATTCGTACTGTGGTCTGAAAGACAAAACCACAAAGGCCAGTTAGTGAAATAGTGTAAAATACTGTAAATAGTGTAAAATACTGTAAATAGTGTAAAATACTGTGAATAGTGTAAAATACTGTAAATAGTGTAAAATACTGTAAATAGTGTAAAATACTGTAAATAGTGTAAAATACTGTGAATAGTGTAAAATACTGCAATAATCGAGGAGTCCGATCTCACTAGGCATCAAACCTGCTTCACTGAAAAAACAAACCAATTCGATTCAAAAAACAATAATAATGATCTGAAAGTGTAACCCATGAAACATATATCTATCAGAAATCTTCAACAGAGACAAGTGAGTAGTTCATTACATCCCTATATCTACAATCACATGTTTACCGTAATTAATTAATTTATTTATTTATTCATATATGCACAAATCATAATAATGATTGAGAGAGAAACAACAGGCTTAACCCAAAATTATTTTTGACCAAAAACACAGTCTAACAATGTTAAATGTTTCTGCTCCAATTTAACAAAAGGAGGTTTTTGGAGAGGAAATATTAGAAATTCGAAAAAGTAACTGCTCTGCAGAATTTTATAATTTATCAAATACGACTTGTTTTAAGACAATTCAAATGTAAACTGTAGACGTGATGCGATTAAAGGTCACGATTCACTGTAGCACACTCTTGAGATATTAACAAATAAACCGATTCCATAGAGTATCCAAGGACCCAACATAGTACTGGACAAATAAAATTTTATCAATGAAAATAATTGCTTCTATTTACAGTTAATCTCAAATTATTCAAACTATTTCTCAAAGTGTTTAATTGATAATAAAACATATATTGATAAAGCGGATTTTTATGGATTAAAAATATAAAAGTCCTATGATCATTTTATGTTTATTTTTTGTAATATTGCCTGAATATTTTTATTATTGCACTTTAGTATGTGGTCATGACACTATAACGGTGGTGCGAGGGGCACGAAATTAGTAACATTCTGTACTGTCCTGCTATCAAGAACTGTCTCTTAACTTCATTATCTTCCTATCTTTTAATTATTTTTCAGATTCACTATTAACAGCTCGCAATAGTTGCAATCAAGCGCAGTACACTAGCGATATTGGCAGTGATTCCAACAGTGGGAAGAGGAAAAGAACGCTGAAGCGGCCTCGTATATACTCATCTTCAGATGAAGACGACCCTGCTGCTGTGACGCCTGCTTCAGTAGTTTGCAGTAGCCCCGGCTTATTAATACCCTCATTCCCGGAATCTTCAAACGAGCCAAACCAGCTATTTCATTCCTCAACACCAAAATGTTCAGAATCTACAGAAAGAGGTAAGCTTTTGAACATTACTAATTTGGACTTATTGATTGAATATTGATTCAAAACTGCACTGTTTTACTTGGCTATGTAGGCCCTAAGGCCCGCCGCAAAGTAGACCCACGCCGTGGGATGTTTTGTAAACCATAGATTGCTTTAGAATTATTCATAATCAATCAGCTGACATTGCATGTATTACACATATGTCTAGAGAAGCCTAACAATGGTTTACAAAACATCCCACGGCGTGGGTTGCTTTTCGTGGATTAGTGTGGGTCTACTTTGCGGCAGGCCTAAACGTTTCACTCGTTAGTCCCCCATTATAGTTTAATCTATATAAATGAAAATCGAGCATCAAATTTTGACATTCAATAATTTTTTTATTTGTGCACTGAATTTGATGATTTTTTTCT
Organism: Nilaparvata lugens; assembly: GCF_014356525.2. Classification (NCBI taxonomy): domain Eukaryota; kingdom Metazoa; phylum Arthropoda; class Insecta; order Hemiptera; family Delphacidae; genus Nilaparvata; species Nilaparvata lugens. Next base: position 8,334,437 of record NC_052507.1, read on the forward strand.
AGTTGTGTTCGTTATGTTCAGGACCAGGTTTATGGCCTATCTAATTTATAATCCGACTTCAGGACTCTTTCCAACGAGCCTTCAAAGTTTACATGTAATCCTTATGGGAGAAGATTTGTGAGCTGGCCACAAACAGAAATGAAAATCAGCTGTTATAATCATTGCATCATACGACAGCCGTCGATAGATAGTAAAAAAGAGTTTGTGCTGCTCCATAACCGCCCATGTGTATTTTATTCTAAATGTCCCGGCTAAAAACAAAATGACTTGTGTGTGTAACCATCCAGCAGTGCGGACTCAGGTTAAAGACTTACATGCTCTATAGACATTGCTTTGCTTTGTTTCAAATAATTGTGCTGTCTTCGGTTTTCAGAATTAATTGATTTTTAGTAAATTATTTATTTTGCAGTTGGAAAATTATCTATAGGCTATAAATAAAATACCGCATCGCGCCTCCTCAGGTGTGCATCCAGCTAATGTGTGTCATGAGATGCATTAAACTATTTGGCGGTACGAAGTTCGCCGGGCCAGCTAGTCAAAAATACACACAGATCAAACATTTTTAACTTCATGATTAGCTAGACTTGAACATTTTTTGAAACATAGGTTGGAACTGGATGACAATGCAATATTCACTTATTATAACATATAAACTCACCAAAAGACATGAAAAGAAGAGAAATAAGTCATTAAAAATAAATAAATACATAAATATGATTTTATTGCCGTCAAATTCCTAGAACAATAGGCAAAGTCAAATATTGAATACAGTATGACAAAAGATACCTGTGTAATAGATTCAACATGACTGTATCTATAATTATTGTTTTCAGGTGACAATAGCTTCAAAAAATATCTTGTGCGGCAAATAAACTTGATAAAAATGAGACTCAACAAAATTGATGAGACTCAAGAGACAATTGTTTCTCTGCTGCAAGAAAGGGAAGGAGCAGTTGGTCCATTACCGGTTGCTCCAACACCTCAGCAGCCGGACATAATCATGAATATCAAGAACCAGTTGCCCATTACAACTGACGAGAAAATGGATATTGTGGAGGATGAGCTGTCAACCAAGGAAAAGATGGAAGAAATGGTAAATATTTTACAACATAATAATCCTATACTTTTTTTGCTGAGAATGGTGCCCACATAAGCTTTAGGCTTGTGCGTGTGTGTATAATGGGAAGGATGAAGATGAGAGGTTTATATGAGTAAAATTTCTTTGCTTGCGCTCTTACAAGTATCTCAAAAATGGCTCTGAGGATTTCCTTCAATTATTGGAAATAAGTTACTTTTGGCATATAAACGTGCTATTTCGAGTCTACTTCACCAAATATCTTAAAAGTGGTAGTAGTGGAACACATTATCATTGGCACTTCTGAATGAGGCATCTTTTATGTGCTAATTACAATGTTAGTTTTTTGTGCCAAATTTGTTATTTTTATCTAGGAAGAGCACCTTTCCGGAAACAAAATTCTATGACAGTGACGAGACTATATTTATTATTCCAGTTTACATATTGTAAAGTGTAAATAAAAGTCATTTATCTATCTATCTATCTATTTCACAAGAATAATCTTAATTCTTGATTCCCGTAGCGAAGCACGGGTGCCCTGCTAGTTTATCATATAATTTCATGAAAAACCACATTAGGGCAAAGATCTAGTAATGTATGAAACGTTATCTTAATGAAAGCAATGAATATAAAATGAATGAAAGAATCATGATATCCTACATGAAGTTTTATTAATAAGTTCGATATCAGCTAATTACAAAGGCAATTTCCTCAAGAAACTCATCAATTTTATAGGGGCAAATATTAATAAGTATAGATTTGAATTTATTTTTGAATATACCAGGGGTAGCACTTTCTTTGATATTTTGTGGTGGAGCATTGAAAACTTCATGTACTCGTATACAGTGTACTTAACGAATAGAAATAGTTTGAAATGTCATTGAAACAGAAGAAACACATGAATAAAATAAAAATTTACCATACAATATATGGAAAATGCTAGGTATGACATATTCAGATAGTGCCCTAGTAAATAATAATTCCTGCAACGGCATAACCATTCATGAGGGATAATTTGACCAGCTCAGTTAGTGACCAGAGTCTAGTGGACAAGGCTCCTGTCAATACAATTGTCAAATTTTTTTGTGATGCTTCATTTTTCAAAAATCAGTTTCTAATATTAGGGACTATATAGTTATATTTGAACTAGGTAATTCCTTTTATGATTGAATAAAACCCTATTTATTTCAATTTGACCATCATCAAATCAACCCTTTGAGAAATATCTTGAATAATTTGAAGTAAACTGAATAGAAGCAATCATTTTCATTGATACGATTTGATAATTTGATCAGGACTATGTTGGGTCCTTGAATACTCTGCTGTATCGGTTTATTGTTTTAATATTTATTATCAATTAAAACTGCCACTTATAAAATTACATTCAAGGACTCTAGATAATCGCTTTTATATACTTTATAATATCTCATTTGATTCCAGGCAAGATACCTTTCAAGCAGAGGTGGAAACACAATTCCTGAAATTGTCAGACGAATTCTGAAATCCACTATGAGTGACCATTTTGCTGCAAATTATAGCTGGATCGGATTTAAGAAGAAAAAGGTCTTCTCCTCTCTTCATCTGAAGGAAGCCATTTTTAGTAAGTTGCACTTTCACTTATAGTTAGTTTCCTTTAAGAGACAATTCTTTCACCATTCATAAACAAACTAAATTTACTTTTGTAACCTGTACAAAAAAAACTTCCCTACAATATATTTCGAAATTACAGCTGTTTTAAGAATGTGAAATGATTTATTTATAATTGAATAGCTGTTCAATTAATTTCATATGAAGAAATAATTTTATTTACTAAGCTGAAAATTAGTATAGTATTGTCTAAAGAACCATATTGGAGACGAGGTACAAGAAAAATACAGCGGAGTTGCAGAACTAAAAGTTACTTATTTCTATCAGTTAGGAGTTAGGATTAGCTGAATGTTTGTGCAAATTAGATGCATCTTGCACCTCGAGTCTTCAATATTATTTACTTATTCATCCATTTCAATCAACTTATTACAAACAGACATTTTCCCTTAACAGTAATAATAACAAATTTAGAAATATTGATTGAAAACTGGTCCAAATTTTGAAGTGTCAAAATTTCTTATTCCATCAAAGATTTGCACTCGAGAAGAAGGAATCAGAGAGTAGATAAACAATTTTTTATTTTGAAATGTAGATAAAAAATACGAACATTTAAAGCATATTGAGATTTTGCGCCCAAAACAATGGACAATATGGCTTAGAAAAATGTTGTCTTTTTTGAAATTACAGTTGCAATTTCCATTTGCATTACCATCAAATTTTTTCACAGGTGGAGTAAGACGTAATTCAAGAACATCGTCTGCGTCGGATGCAGAAATTGAAGATGTCATAAAAACGTGGCTGAAATACGCAAAAGCAAGATTCCAGGCCAGAGAAAAAAAAGGAAATTCAAACTGATTTTGTTCCAAACTAAATGAATAATAAATGAATAACTTATTCCTGAGTATTTCTGTATATTTCATTTTTTTAGCGAGTTGCCTATGTCGAAGTGTGCTATTAAGGTAGCCGTTATGTTCAAAATCTATATTTGATACGGTACAACTTGAACATTTTTTTCCCTGTACAATTCATACTTATTGAACGTGTGGCAGAGACCTGAGGGTAGAGACACTGAAGAGGGCATCTGTACTTCTTTCCATCAGTTTGGTGTTATGATTGGCTGAATGTTTGTACAGATCAAGCGCTGCACATAGGTGAGGTCTCCGCCACACGTTTGACAACTTTGAATATTGAACCTTAGCACGTTTTGGGATGTCTTCAAATTTTATAGTTTTCCAGAAATTGCTATATTGGTGAGTGAGTGAGTCAGTGATATAAGAATGTTATTAGTACTATAAGTATAAGATACGATTGCAGGTTCGTTGGAATTCTCAGAGGTAGTTTGTATCTTTATTCTGGAAGTAGGAGGAGGCGCAATGCAGCACGGCGATGGAAGAAGATGGTACTCTTCTTTTGGATTTCTTCTCATTTGCACCGCTCCTCACCGCGAACGCATACTTCCATTCAAACGAATACGGAAGAAGTCCCTTAAGGATGCAAAATGCCGTGCTGCTTTGCATCACACCTTCTCCAGAGTGTGTCCAGCCTAAAGATATAAAATATATACTACCTCCTAAGAATTAAATGCTCAACGAAAGGTTGATTATGAATGTTTATTAAAACGTTGATATAACGTTTATTAAAATGTTGACTATAATGTTTATCAAAACGTTGATATAACGTTTATTGAAAGTTGACTATAATGTTTGTCTAAACGTTGATATAACGTTTATTGAAATGTTGACTTAATGTTTATCAAAACGTTGATATAACGTTTATTGAAAGTTGACTATAATTTTTGTCTAAACGTTGATATAACGTTTATCAAAATGTTGAATACAACGTTTAAATAAATGTTTATTAAACGTAAACGTCAGTACCAAACTAAAGGTTGAATAAACGTTTAGAAAACGTGATGGTCAACAACATACAACGTTGTCTAAACGTTTCAAATGTTTAAGAGGTAACGTTTATTAAACGTTTTATAAACATCAGTGTGCTGTGTGGGTTGTGACATTTTTCTAATATTAAACCTGTCTCCATTTTTAATCCCCTGAAGAACTAGATTGTCTCTCCAAGAGCATTTTAAGCCGTTAATGGATGACAATATACGACTTGATTTGTCATTTAAAAGCTTTTGAAAGCCACCGGTTTATCTGAATAGGAGAAAGTATCTTTCCAATAAATATTTTTAGTTTCTTCATGTGACATATTGAGTTCTTCCACGATTTTTTTACATGAAAATGGTTTTAGGTCTTGGAAAGTTCACTTTCACAGTTCAGAAAACAATTCCTGTTTGTTGATTGAATAAGTAGATGTAACTTATTGTGTATCAAAGTTGACTGTTAGAAAATGAATCTCAGAAACAATAGAGGATTATGAAGTATCAGAGATAATGTGATTAAATTTCAATTTCAGAAACAATTAAGAATTATGAAGTTCCAGAAAAAATTGAAACATGGATGGCAATCTAAATGTCCAACACCTATACTGAGGTCCACGTTAAAATGGCAGTGGAGAAAGATAGGAGAACAACGTTGCCGATCCTCTGTCTTGGCAATGCCTTCTATAGACGGTGGCTGATACAGGTTTATTGATGTAATATTAACGGTTCAATCTCGTTTAAAATAATCAGTTGAACTTTATTGAGAAGAAATTATATTTTTCAAAAATTTTCATAATTAATCTGAAATATTTTGTTGAATGATTATTAATTCTACATTGTTAAGAGACGATCTGGCTACAGAGCAAAGCGAGATTGAGATAGCGCTATCAGCTTTGTTGAATGATGGACATGGATAGCTATACCATTGCTAATCAAACATTGCCATTATAACGTGGACCTCACTATAGCATTGTATTAAGAAACAGTAGGCTATAACAGAGAAACTGAAGAATAGTTTTCCATGGTTCTATAAATCAACTTATACTAGAGAAACAAAACAGTTCATTTTATTTTTAGATCGCTAACCTTAATTTATTTTTAACACTATAAAGTTGCAAGTGCATAAGGGTCTATAAATTAACATACTCAAAGAAGAATAGGCCATTTAGTTTGAATCCATTAGATTGCACTTTTTCCTATCTTGATATTAGTTCGGCTAGAAAGAGTCCTGTGACTTATCGACTGTAACGCCCTGCAATAAATCTGTACTCTTTTTAGTCTGCGCCTTATTGACAGAAGATACAGATTGTGCTGAAATAGCCGTCACAACTGGGACATTATAGACAAATAATTGTTGTAAAACGTAAAATACGAAATTATCCAACTAAAGTTAACATAAGTTAACTACGATAAGTTAGTCAAGAAACTGAGCGTAACCCAAGGGTAGTATATAGTTATAGTCTATATACTATTAGTAGTCTTTATATAGTCCATTAGTAAAAAGTTTGTATATATATAATATATAGTGTATATACTATTCTTGAGCGTATCCGGCCTCTTTTGGAAAAAGCTATCTAATTTAGGGCGTCTTCATCTGATCTTGAAGATAATACATAGCTTTGGGGTGGTAAAATTTGTTACCATTATGGCAACAGAATGGAATTGGTCTGCTTGGGTGTATAAAATATGGATTGTTATTGTCACTGACCTTGAATAGAATGTTCTTGTGAATCTACGTGGTGTCTAGTACGGTACGCTGATTAAATAAATATAAAACACAGTTTCCAGAGATAATCCAGAATAGAATTGTTCTGTAAGGGCAGATATAATATTTCCTTTTTTCCATTTCTTCATATATTAAATAGAGCAAGCAATACAATAGTTAGAAGAGGAAGAACAGGCTATTGCCCAAAACTTCTTAATTTTATTGTAAACTGGCTTGTCCGGCGAACTTCTTACCGCCAAATAGTTAATGCATCTCATGACAAACTTTAGCTGGATGCACACCTGAGGAGGCGCGATGCGGCATTTTGCATCCAGGTGCTTTTTGCTTGTTAGTTCTTCCAACTCACACAAACCGAATCGGGGATGGCGTGGAACGGTGTGATAAGGCAATCTCTATAAGATAAACACTTTGTATCACCAAGCCGCCGCGCCTCCTCAGGCGTGCTTAGCCTTAGCACAATTTGATGCACTATAATTTTCATGAAAATCATCCAACAATCATTATTTAAATTTATATCTCAATATGGACTTCCTATGTGCTCAGTTAGTTGTGCAGCAATTTGTATTTTTAGATATAGTTGAATGCAGCTTGCTGGAAAATTGAATTATTATCTCCTTGCTGCTGATTTTCCCGTGCATATTCTAAATTTACAGCATTTCGAGTTCTACTACCCAAGTTTGGACGTTGTTCGTACCAAGGCATTATTATTAGAATTAATAAAATTTTGTGAATCAGAAGAAAGAGAATTGAAAAACAGATCTATCAACGGCTGTTGGATGACGCAATGATTATAACAGCTGATTTTTATTTCTGTGTGCGGTCAGCTCACAAATCTTCTCCCATAAGGATTACATGTAAACTTTGAAAGACCGTAGAAAGAAGTTCTGAAGTCGAATCATAATAAAAATATGATAGGCCATAAACCTACTCCTGAACATAGCAAACTCAACTAAAGAAAAATCATCAAATTCGGTGCACACATATAAAAGTTATTGAATGTCAAAATTTGAGGCTCGTTTTTTATTCATATAGATATAGCTGATTAAGCCAACATGAGCTTTTTGCTTGAGCGTGGCTGATGGTTAGTGCGTTTCAATTGATGAGATGATCACTAGGATGGTTTCAAATAATGAGGATATCTTCATTTTTTCTCTATGGATTTTCATCCATACAAAACTTGAGTTTCGAACTTGTAAGTTCACTTTATTTCTCTTACTGAATAAAAATACTATATTTTGCCAAACCACAGATTTATAAAAAATCGAGACTCTGGTTCCGGTTGTTATACCATTATCAATCTTTCGTAAACTTGAACTGAAGTAAAGAGCAGCAGTAGGATATTTATACTAACGGCCGAGCACTGTTATTGGTGGAGCCGTGACCTTTAAGGTGAACGTCTGTCATTGGCCTAGACAAGCCCCTCCCCAATTAGCGGTTCGTACAAACGCTACAAAATGGAGGGTCGAACAGCAAATACATCAATAGAAGATTATTAAACGGTTGCATGATACGAGATCAATAGAAAAATGTTGGTAAAACAATGGGATTAGAAAATGTTGTTACTGATGATTAACAAATATTTTTTCTTACTTGAATCTTTACATTTATTCATCAATATTTTTGGGAACGAACTTCTCTTTTTAAAATTCATTACTGTTATTTTTCTACTGTATTTATTGTTCAATATTATTTCTTACTTGAATCTTCCCATTTATTCAGAATTAAGTTTGTTTTTTCGGTTCTTTTCCAAAATTATTTCTTTAATATATGAATCTTCTCTATTCAAGTGTTAATAATGTGGATTATCTGTTCTATTTTTGTTTTGAAGCATCTAAATTTGAAAATTTTCTTTGTGAACATATTAGTGGTCTGAAAATTTTGCGAAGTGAAGAGCTACAAGACTTAATCTATTTGGGACTATGTGTAACCATATCTAAATTGGGGAGAGGAATAGCACAAGGCTACCTTATTTTCCCTCTCCCTATCATTTATATGATGTATACTTATTATATCAATCAATAAAGCAATAAAGCAATAAAGCAATTCATCAATATTTTTGGGACCACTCTTTTTAAAATTCATTACTGTTCTTCTTCTACTGCATTTATTGCTCTTTATAATTCTTTCATGTGACAAAATATTGTATTGACTCTTCATTTTTGTTTCAGGTGAGTTTATCGTTTAACACCCGTGACTCTTTCTTGAAACTTGGTGAGTAGGCCTGTAGGAATACTCTTAGTTCTGAGTTGCGACTCCTAAAATTATGATAATGTATGATGACTTTCATTCTTTTCAATGTCTAAGGCCCGGTTGCACAAAAGCTGATTAAATTTTAACCGTGCTTAATTTCACGAGAAGGCCTTTCTGATGAGACGGCATCGCTCATTGGCTCTCGTGGAATTAATCACGATTTATATTTAATCGGCTTTTGTGCAACCGGCACTTGGTCTTCCTATAAATAGTTCTAGCAATTCTCTTATCTCAGAACTTCTTTTTATTTCACATCATAATAAACTCCATTTGTACTTTATGTATTGTAAATCTCTACAATTAGATAACCGTGGGTTCAGTATTCATACAGTCACAAATAATACATTTTGAACACATTACTAATTTTTTTTAACGTCTCCTCTGTTGAGAAACACTGTTTCTGCTGTAACTACTTTCTGAATCTAGCTTGTAGATTGCAGGTCTGTAGTTGAAGATTTTTCTCTTAAAACATGCGTTTCTCAATAACAAGAAAGAACTATAAAATCGAATTTCATTACTACTTCAAGATAGAGACTTGCAAATGGCCTCAATCTCTTCGTTACAACAAGCCGAATAAGAATATTGAAGATGGAAACAACGAAAATATTCGACATCATTAAAAAATTCAAGATTTATTGGTTTCAAACAGAGATTTAAGTAATAATATAGATTTCTCTACTCTATGATTTGAAAACATCTTCAACTGCAGTCCTGCAGTCTTCTCTTCCTTCTTCCTCTCTCTCACTCCTCTCTCTCTTCTGTCTCTCTCTTCTTTCTCTCTCCATTCAAACTCTCCCCTGGATGTGCTGGTCTACTGTTGATAGAGACACTGGTAGAGAATGTTTGCGCGAGGTCTACTGTTGGTAGAACTTCTAAATGTTTCTACTAGTGTATTCGGAGAAGATGGATGGATTTGACATCAGAAACCGCGTTTTTCAACTACAAATAACATAACCATGATCGGGAGAGAATAGTTAGAACTTAACCCAAAACTGTTCTCCCGATTTTTGATGAATACTAAGATGTTGCAAAAATGGCTATGTTTTATATTTACGTATCAACGATTATAAAAATCATAAATGTATAATAATTAGAAAAACATTCGTAAGCTGGGTTTACACCCAAGTTATTAACAAAATGTTGATAACTTAATCCTCATGGATACTATTAGATTGAACGGAACTTGATTCAAAAGATAATTAGGATACTGGTAGAGGCTTGTCCTTATACCATTGAGGAGTGTTTTAGAGCATTCATGTGACTCCATTCTAAAAATTACATGTTGTATGCCACTTGAGCACCGCTCAGAATTTGTGGCTTCACACAACAAAAATACAATAATAATAATAATAATTGACAAACACATATGTCTATCATGCGTATAAGTTATGTTCGATCTAATTAGAATCTATAAAAATTAAGATATCAACATTTTGTTAGTAACTTTGGTGTAAACGCAGCTTTAAAACAAATATGAACAAAAAATAATAGAAATAGAGAGAAAAATTAACATTTTCAAACTTCTCTGAATGATTTTAATTGCTAACATGAACCCGGAACTCCTAGGTAAGCTGCAATAACCACTTGATAACATGCTAGATTCACCACATACTGACAGAATTCCTAATATATAATATCATTGATCCACCATTGAACCAATACTGACAGATGAATCAGAATTTCACTACATTAAATTACAAGGTAGATTCACTCCAAGCTGTCAGAATTACTCATACATAATATCATTGCACCCTCATTCAACTAATGCTGACAGATGTACGTGAATTTCACCACATGGGACCCGGTTTTGAAATTGTTGTTTGTCAGCATCCCTTGTATATAAACTAAATGTTCCCCTATTCATATAATACTGACAGATTGACATGGATTTTATCAGATTAAACCCGGTTTTGAAGTAGTGTTGTTGCAGTAGTCAATTCTTGACTATAATATTAAAGCTTGTTTGTTTATAATGATAGTTGGCTCCCCCGCCGTGCGGCCGTTTACACCGATAATAAGCGTGAAAGCTGTCAGTTTTACGATCTTCTGCGCACCTTGGATGATAACCGTCGTTAACGTGTGAAAAGTATAAACGCGAGTGGCCAATCAAGTACTTCCATTTTAGGCCCCGGTGGATGCTCAGCGGTGTGTAAATTGTGTATTGATTGGTTAGAAATTGGCAGCTTGATTATTGGTTGACCAATCAGAGGCGTCCTTTTTTGTTCTTGGGTAGAAGCAGATGCACGATCTCAAATAAATTTTGAAATTGATTGGGAACAGATCAGAAGTGTATGAGTATAGACTGAATAGAATCATAGGCTTGAATTTTAGGCCCTGCTAGATGCTCAACGTTGTGTAAATTGCGAATAATTGATTGGTAAGGAATCGGCAGCTTGATTATTGGATGACCAATTAGAGGCTTTCATTTTTTTGTTCTTGGGTAGATGCTCGATCACGAACAGATTTATAAAATTGATTGGTTAGAAATTGGCAGCTTGATTATTGGATTACCAATCAGAGGCGTCCTTTTCTGTTCTAAAGTACAGAAAAATATGTTTGTAAAAAGTACAGTAAAAGTATGCTTGATCACAAATATAATCGAAAATTAATTAAGAACAAATCAGAAGCGATGGGTGAGTATAGACATAATAAGTGTAGACTTGAATCTGTAGTAGTGTGGTTTCTGTGAGTTATTGAATAACTTACCAAATGCTTCAACTTTAGGAGTATTATCATTTACACTGTCTTCAGAAATGTTGTGGAACTTCTCCAAGTTGAGGTGAAAAAGTAATTATACTAATATTGTCAAATCCACAAAATTAAATTTATTTAAAAACCATACTCGAGTTTCAACGCCATACTTGGTATCATATTTTTTTGTGGATTTGACAATATTCATATAAATATTATTATTGTCCGTTCAGATGCTTTCACATTTCACCCTAGTTAATAGAAGTAGTTACTCAATGTTGTATAAATTCTGAAATTGTATTAAAAAAATTACTCATCTCCTATTTGTTTCTTGGTTGTAATTCTAGATTTTCTCAATATATTACTAGTCTATTTCTGTTTCTATGATGGGAATTCTAGATTTCACAACATTTCACCTCTTTATTCCCCAATCTCTATTCTTTTCCTGATTGGAATTCCAGATTTCAAAACTTTACTGATCTATTTTCTATTTCTCAAGTTCGGGAGCTTCAATCATGCCGACAGTCACTCCAGATTTTCTTATCTGTCCACATTTCGTTCTGAAAGAGTAAGCAGTCTCCCACTTCACAAATCCAAGTGAAGAATAGAGAATAGACTCCCCTACAAATCCATATAAAGAATAAATCCACATGAAGTATAAATTCACATAAAGAATAAATCCACATGAAGTATAAATTCACATAGAGAATAAATCCACATGAAGTATAATTCACATAGAGAATAAATCCACATAAAGTATAAATTCACATAAAGAATAAATCCACATGAAGTATAATTCACATAGAGAATAAATCCACATGAAGTATAAATTCACATAGAGAATAAATCCACATGAAGTATAAATTCACATAGAGAATAAATCCACATAAACAGTTCTCCAAACACATCCACAGGCACTTTAAAAACTTTCAGAAGCCGTCTGGTTGGCATTGGATGAATGGAAAGCATTCATGTTACTTCATATAGAGAATACTGACAATATACACTGAATCTAGGAGTCGGCTGTCAGTGGGTCTCTTGTCATTAAGTCGTGCCTCCTATTGAGTTCATCTCAGAAAATCTCATTTTAAATTGTCAGCATTTCTAATGATATATCATATATGCTTACCATTCAACCAATACTGACAGTCTAGTCGTGACTCGTATTGAGCCAATCTCTCACCTCTTGAACTGTCAGTCAGAATTTCTTGTGAATATAGAATCATTGCTACCCACTAGTAGTTCTGTGAACAGTAGACCTCACGCAGTATTCTCATCTACAAGTACCTGATTGAAAATATAGACATAAAAATACAGTAATAGACTGGCTTCTCCACACATCTGTGTAATCACTTGTCAGCTGATTTATGATGAATAATTCTATAGTCTGATTTCTACTTTAATATTGGCGTATGAGGGAGGCTTCTTTTTCCTTTTATATTATCCTTGAAATGAAAAATTTCCAAAAACCTTGTATATACGTCGACGCGCAATTAAAAAGGAACATACCTGTCAAATTGCATGAAAATCTATTACCGCGTTTCGCTGTAAATGAGCAACATAAAAAACATTTAAACATCAAGAGAAATGCCAAACCGTCGACTTGAATCTTAGACCTCACTTCGCTCGGTCAATTAAACCAATCCTGACAATTCAGGGTGACTTGAAACGCAACACATGGCCGGAAATTAAGCCTATGGGGCCCACACGTCGAAGGAGAACAACAAAATTCAGCCTCTGATAAAGAAGAACGATTGCGGTATCAATCGTCAGTCACATCTGGACTCCCTCTGTGATTGTGTGATTGTCAACTGGATGATTGTCGTTTATATCAGCTTCCTCAATCATCGTGTCACACTTCTGATCCATTGAGACAATTTTCTCAATCTTGTCAATCAATTGAGACAATTTTCTCAATCTTGTCAATCAATTGAGACAATTTTCTCAATCTTGTCAATCAATTGAGACAATTTTCTCAATCTTGTCAATCAATTGAGACAATTTTCTCAATCTTGTCAATCAATTGAGACAATTTTCTCAATCTTGTCAATCAATTGAGACAATTTTCTCAATCTTGTCAATCAATTGAGACAATTTTCTCAATCTTGTCAATCAATTGAGACAATTTTCTCAATCTTGTCAATCAATTGAGACAATTTTCTCAATCTTGTCAATCAATTGAGACAATTTTCTCAATCTTGTCAATCAATTGAGACAATTTTCTCAATCTTGTCAATCAATTGAGACAATTTTCTCAATCTTGTCAATCAATTGAGACAATTTTCTCAATCTTGTCAATCAATTGAGACAATTTTCTCAATCTTGTCAATCAATTGAGACAATTTTCTCAATCTTGTCAATCAATTGAGACAATTTTCTCATAAAGAATAAATCCACATGAAGTATAAATTCACATAAAGAATAAATCAACATGAAGTTTAAATTCACATAAAGAATAAATCCACATGAAGTATAAATTCACATAGAGAATAAATCCACATGAAGTATAAATTCACATAGAGAATAAATCCACATAAAGTATAAATTCACATAAAGAATAAATCCACATGAAGTATAAATTCACATAGAGAATAAATCCACATGAAGTATAAATTCACATAAAGAATAAATCAACATGAAGTTTAAATTCACATAAAGAATAAATCCACATGAAGTATAAATTCACATAGAGAATAAATCCACATAAAGTATAAATTCACATAAAGAATAAATCCACATGAAGTATAAATTCACATAAAGAATAAATCAACATGAAGTTTAAATTCACATAAAGAATAAATCCACATGAAGTATAAATTCACATAGAGAATAAATCCACATGAAGTATAAATTCACATAGAGAATAAATCCACATAAAGTATAAATTCACATAAAGAATAAATCCACATGAAGTATAAATTCACATAGAGAATAAATCCACATGAAGTATAAATTCACATAGAGAATAAATCCACATGAAGTATAAATTCACATAGAGAATAAATCCACATGAAGTATAAATTCACATAAAGAATAAATCCACATAAACAGTTCTCCAAACACATCCACAGGTACTTTGAAAACTTTCAGAAGCCGTCTGGTTGGCATTGGATGAATGGAAAGCATTCATGTTACTTCATATAGAGAATACTGACAATATACACTGAATCTAGGAGTCGGCTGTCAGTGGGTCTCTTGTCATTAAGTCGTGCCTCCTATTGAGTTCATCTCAGAAAATCTCATTTTAAATTGTCAGCATTTCTAATGATATATCATATATGCTTACCATTCAACCAATACTGACAGTCTAGTCGTGACTCGTATTGAGCCAATCTCTCACCTCTTGAACTGTCAGTCAGAATTTCTTGTGAATATAGAATCATTGCTACCCACTAGTAGTTCTGTGAACAGTAGACCTCACGCAGTATTCTCATCTACAAGTACCTGATTGAAAATATAGACATAAAAATACAGTAATAGACTGGCTTCTCCACACATCTGTGTAATCACTTGTCAGCTGATTTATGATGAATAATTCTATAGTCTGATTTCTACTTTAATATTGGCGTATGAGGGAGGCTTCTTTTTCCTTTTATATTATCCTTGAAATGAAAAATTTCCAAAAACCTTGTATATACGTCGACGCGCAATTAAAAAAGGAACATACCTGTCAAATTGCATGAAAATCTATTACCGCGTTTCGCTGTAAATGAGCAACATAAAAAACATTTAAACATCAAGAGAAATGCCAAACCGTCGACTTGAATCTTAGACCTCACTTCGCTCGGTCAATTAAACCAATCCTGACAATTCAGGGTGACTTGAAACGCAACACATGGCCGGAAATTAAGCCTATGGGGCCCACACGTCGAAGGAGAACAACAAAATTCAGCCTCTGATAAAGAAGAACGATTGCGGTATCAATCGTCAGTCACATCTGGACTCCCTCTGTGATTGTGTGATTGTCAACTGGATGATTGTCGTTTATATCAGCTTCCTCAATCATCGTGTCACACTTCTGATCCATTGAGACAATTTTCTCAATCTTGTCAATCAATTGAGACAATTTTAGTGGCTTGTTTTGCATTGATGTCGCCTAGTCTTCTTCATCCTTTTGCAATTTGTTATCTTTGGTTTCTTTCCCAATGTGTTTTTAAACTGTTAACACGATTTTGTGGTCACTGATTAGTTAAATATTTCTGAATTGAGATTTACTGCCCTATTATTGTATAAATCGGAATTTTGGGTAGGGTGATTTGCATTGATGTCGCATAGTCCTCATCATTTTGCAATTTCCTATCTCGATTTTCATTCCTAATGTGTTCAAGATGTTAACACGATTTTGTGGTCAACACTGATGTTAACACTAATTAGTAAAATATTTCTGAATTGAGATTTATAGCCCTATCATTGTATAAATAAGAATTATGAGCACGGTGATTTGCATTGATAACGTCTAGTCTTCATCATTTTGCAATTTGTTGTCTTGGTTTTCTTTCTCAATGTTTTCAAGATGTTAACACGATTTTGTGGTCAACACTAATGTTAACACTGATTAGTAAAATATTTCTGAATTGAGATTTACTGCCCTATTATTGTATAAATAGGAATTGGGGGTCGGGTGATTTGCATTGATAACGCCTAGTCTTCGTCATTTTGCAATTTGTTATCTTGGTTTTCTTTTTCAATGTGTTTAAAAGCTGTTATCACGTTCTTGTGGTCACTGATTAGTAAAACATTCTTCGATTGAGATTTATAGCTGTATAAATAAGAATTATGAGTAGGATGCTTTGCATTGATATCGACTTGTTTTTTTTTATTTCAAATATGTTTTTATTTATTTTATTTGATACTGTGGCGATTGTTTTCAGACCATGTGTGTTTGTGAATGAACCACTGTGTGTGTTTTATTTATTTATTTATTCGTGGACATATTCACAAATCATATAAATATGATTGGGAAGGAACAACAGGCTTGGCCCAAAACTATTCCATTCCCAAACTTTGATTACATGTCCAAAAAATAGGTTATGTTTCTTCTGTAAGAAGTTCAAGCTCAACTTTCGTCCAAAAATAAATATGAGATGCAAATTTTAAATTTAGAAAAATTAAAACACCAAATTATAGTTAAATATTACACTTAATTATCACTGCACATTGTATTAATTAAGTTATTTTATGAATTTTGAAGCCAAAAATACACACATTCTCACTAAGAACAGCTGATCATTTGTGACCATAAGTTTGCCTCCCTCTGATTTTTCTCTAGATTGGGGTTGAGATTTATATCCCACGTTTTTGACAAAATAATATTTACTATTTAAACAATATTATTGCATAAACGTCCTCTAGCCTTCATCTTTTTGAAATGAGTGCTATCGGTGATATCTTTATCCTTGGCTTGTGACTACAATATAGTTTGTGATTCTAGTAAGTGGAGTAGTTCTAAATATTGGCATTTATATCATGTTGATTCGCAATGATTGCTTCATATCCTTTGATTTTTCAGTGTGGTTTGAAGTGATGACTTGATTTATTATTAATTAATTTATTTATTTATAATTTCTACAAAGTAGCACTGATTGGGAGAGAAAAACTAAGGATACTCCTTGTACCATTTTTCTCCCAATATTCACCAGACTTTGATTCACAATGATTGTTTCCATCATTCAAATCTTCATTGGTCTTAATGAAAATTTTATGATTTGATGTTGAATTGTAATGATCAATGGTTGATGTTAATTACGTGCCCCTTGAGATCCTGCAGTGGTATTAAAAGAATAAATCAGTGTTTTTTGACAATTTCTTAGTCTTCTTCATTCAATATGAATAATTACCACAATATCAACTTCTCAACTACACAAAAAGTATTAAAATACACTTAATTTGATTTATAATTTGAAAATTTGACTTGAATAATGTCTTACTCAAATCTAGAGTAATTTGGTTGTTGACTATAACTAACATAATCATGTTTGATGATCCTAGAATCTGAATCCACTTAAATTTAAATTATTGAACTATTCTCAAATTCCTATTTTATTCAAATCCTACTCCTATTCCAATTCTCCCTTCCTGAGCTCCCGTTATCCCACTAAAAACAAGAATCTCAAATCTACTCTGAACTTGAATCTACCATATCAAAAAACAAGCGTCCGGTAAAAATATAAAGCTGTTCGCATCTAAGAAAAGCTTGTGATCTAAATAGTAGCGTGTGAACGGACATAGGATATCAATATCAGTTGGAAGCCAAGGTGACTGTCTCAATTTCAGTCAACTTTTTGAAGATCTTGCCACGAAAATTTTATAGCCTTCCTCTTCTTTCAATATTCTTCTCAACCCTTTCAAAACTCACGTACCTTTCAAAGATATCAATAACAGCTCACACTCACACGTATCTTCTCTCTCACTCTATCCTTATTGAGTCAGTATCTTCCTTTACCTTCTCGCAGTCTATGTGAATCTTCTTCTTCTACTTTATTTTATCTCATCCTGCTGCTCCACCTCCTGTCTTCTTCTTCTTCTCCTTCAACATCTTCTTCAAAATTATCATCATCTTCTCCTCCTCCTCCTCCTCCTCCTCCTCCTCCTCCCCCTCCTTCTCCTCCTCCTCATCCTCCTCCTCCTTCTTCTTCTTCTTCTCCTTCATCATCTTCTTCAAAATTATCATCAACATCTTCTTCTTCTCCTCCTCCTCCTCATCCTTCTTCTTCTTCTCCTTCATCATCTTCTTCTCCTCCTCCTCCTCCTCCTCCTCCTCATCCTTCTTCTTCTTCTCCTTCATCATCTTCTTCAAAATTAAAATCATCATCATCTTCTTCTCCTCCTCCTCCTCCTTCTTCTTCTTCTTCTTCCTCTTCTTCTTCTTCTTTTTCCACTTCTTCTTCTTCATCATCATCATCATCACTGAGTGATCCGTGGTCTAGTGGATAGAGTGCTTGCGTAGCAGCACAGAGATCCCGGGTTCGAACCCTCTCATTACCATAAGTTTTTTAACCAGATCACTCCCGTGTTATCGGATGGGCACGTTAAACTGTCGGTCCCGGCTGAAGTATGACAGTCGTGAGGCCCATTGACGGCTTAAATTATATATTCAGTCGGTGGGACCTTCCCGAAAGGGACTCCTCACCAACAATAGACATACGAATTTACTTATCATCAACATCATCATCATCATCTTCTTTTATTCTTCTTCTTCTTCTTCTTCATCATCATCTTCTTCTTCTTCTTCTTCTTCTTCTTCTTCTTCTTCTTCTGTTTCTTTTTCTTCTTCTTCTTCTTCTTCTTCTTCTTCTTCTTCTTCTTTCTTCTTCTTCTTCTTCTTCTTCTTCTTCTCATGCAACATCTCAATTCCGCATACACGCCACCGTTGTACGAGCTACCTTCTTCATTACTTACACCTGGCTTCCTCTCTAGAGAGCTGACTAGGCTACTAACAAAGAAGCCCTACTTCTCAGCAAATGAGAGCAAAATATTCTCATGCAAAGAATAAAGTTGCATGCAAAACGTCTTGACCTCTGATCATAATACCACTGAAAATAGAATGTAGTCTTTACACTTCTTATAACTTACTCAGAATATGGTACTGATTCACTTTATTGAATTAGGATTCGCATTCTAATTAAAAGTTAGAAATACTCTTAAAATAATTCTTCTTATATTTTTTGTGTAGTTGAGAAGTTGATATTGTGGTAATTATTCATATTGAATGAAAAAGACTAAGAAATTGTCAAAAAACAACTGATTTATTGATAATTAGAAAGACCGGTTTCGGTTATTACACCATTGTCAATCTCTGATAAACTAAAACTAAATACAAGAGCAGCAGAGTTTATACTAGTAGGTGAGTACTGCTATTGGTCGAGGGCATGAACGCCTGCCATTGGCCTAGCTAGACAGTCTCCTCCCACTCCTCTCAGCAGACTGTCTAGCTATACCTACTAGTATAAATTCTGCTGCTCTTGTATTTAGTTTTAGTTTATTAGAGATTGACAATGGTGTAATAACCGAAACCGGTCTTCCTAATTATAAGTAAATCAGTGTTTTTTGACAATTTCTTAGTCTTTTTCATTCAATACTTCTTATACTCAGAAGGGATAGCAAAGGGATGTTAGTATAGAGGGAAAACTCCTGGACCTTGTAAAGGACTCAGGAATTGGTTTGCCTAACTAACATACTTGGGACACACTATAAGCTTCGGTTGACGTGTGAGATACTTTGGATCTTTGAATCCGTCTCGTCAAAAAATTTATACTCAGACTATGCTACTTATTCACTTTATTGAATTACCATTTACATTCTAATGAGAAGTTGGAAATACATTCAGAATTTTATTTACCCTTTATCAATTTTGATATCACAGATCTGAGTAAAATATAATTATATGTTTAATATTATTATATTATTTGTTCAAGAAGTTGTTGAACCACCACGTTTCAATTGAGATCAAGATTGGTTGAGCTTCTGATTCAAATTTATGATTGTGCTTGAGTAAATTTGATTCTTGCTTTATAATGCCAATATTATCCATTGTCATAATACAGGGTTATCATAAAAGAATGGTGCGGTTTCGAACATTGTTTAAAGAAAAACCAAATTACTTACAGTTAATGTTTTTTATTCACCTAATTTGCCGTCTGAAACAGTTTTTTTACATGATTAATAACTTTCAATATGTGCGCCCTTAGTCGCTCGACAAATGACCAAACGATAATAAATTTCTCTCTTAAAATTCGATAACATTTCTTCGATTATGGTTGTCATTGGTTCTTTAATCCTGTTTTAAAGTGGTTCAGTTCGCGATTTCTTGTGAATAAACAATGTTTTTGATGTAAATTTACAAGAAAAAATCTACCTGAACCACTTAAAAACAGGATTAATGAAGCAATGACAACCATAACCAATGAAATGCTAGCGAATGTTTGGAGAGAAATTAATTATCGTTTGGATATTTTGTCGAACGACTAAAGGCGCACATATTTAAATTTATCAATTATGTAAAAAAACTGCCGAGGCGACAAATTAGATGAATAAACAACTTCAACTGTAAGTAATTTGGTTTTTCTTTAAACCATGTTCGAAACCGCACCATTCTTTTATGATAACTCTGTATTTTGATATCAACACATTATAATTCAGTTGTCAATATCCATAGGCTGTCACCATTACAACAAAATTGAGGCTCACTCATTGGCTAGCTTGTGATTGGTTGTATTCTCTGTTACTCAACTCCCATTGTCTTAACGACGCAATCGCTACTCCCGCATTGGTTGACTTGTGATTGGTCAAATTCTCCTTTACATTCTCGTCATGTCGTCGAAATTTAATCACATTTCGTTTATTTTTTTCAATGTAGCCACATTATGACTGAGCCCAACAATAAACGAGAAAATTGTGAGTTGAACTCCAGTATTCAATTAACTGAAAGACAATGGCTAGGACACACTAGTTGAACTACAATGATGGAAGCATGAACATCTCTACAGGATTCTTAAAAATCATATAAATTCATTTACCACTTATTGCATCTGTTGTGGTGTGGTGTAGCTCTACAGAAGTATTCAATTTTTACTGAATTCAATTTTATTTACTTAATTTTTTTTAGTACTCTTTCTATGTATAATGAACTATTGTTATATGTTGTTATGGAAGCAATTTTTGGGAGAAATCCTGTATGCTTCCATGCTTCCATAAATAAACAAATAGAAATCTAAATTTCTGGAAAACGTAAACTCGAGATTACTTAGCCTATCTTAGCTCTATTCTTTATCGCGTGAGTATGCAGTGAAACAAAGAATCAAATTTAACGACCAAGAATACGTCCGACATCATTATAACTACAGAAGAAGGCATAAAACGCAATTAACGTTTCGGGAACCGTGTTTTGTAAACAATAAAACGTTACACTCACGTATCACTACAGTGATGCACATATACCTTAATGATCATAGTGATAATGTGTCTGTATAGTCAGTTATATGAACGTCCCATTTAGACGTTATGGTTCATATGTAAATAATATATACTAATAATGGTCTAAATGATTATAGTGATAATGATCTAGAAATAGAAAGAAAAATAAAAATCTCAGTACCCTTTTCGAATTATTTAATCGTTTAATTATTAATATAATTATTTTATTTAGTGATTAAATAATTCAAAAATCTGGTGTGGCGCACTCACACAACATTCCTTGCCGTTATGAAAATTGATCACTTGACGCTAGTGTTCCCGCGCATCTCAAATCTACTTATAAACAAAGATCTGAGCCAGCTGGTGACAGGACAATAACGCTGGATACACACAAGATCTGCTATCTCTTCATAGTGAATCATTTAATAGAATCAACAGTTGCTAACAGTTTGCAATTGGATAATCACATTTTCTCGAATTTCGAGCTTATTTTTAATTTTAGGTGAAAATGTTACTGAACATTAGTTGTAGAGATTCTCATGCTCAATCTTTTCCACTCAAAATGTTTTGTTTGAATTGTATCTGAAGCCTAATAATTGAGAATCTAAAATCAAACTTTGCATAGATGGGGCGGAGCTCCTGAAATTTTTACACATATGGGACTTGTGGTAGTTGATAGAACTACTACTATCGATGACTATCTCAGGTATAACTTTAATCAATATCGTTGGAGCCGTTTCCGAGAAAATCGCGAAAAACCCTGTTTTTGACAACATTTTCGCTATTTCAGCCTCCATCTTGAATCCCATTTGATCGAAATTGTTCGTGTCGGATCCTTATATTGTAAGGGCCTTACGTTCCAAATTTCAAGTCATTCAGTTAATTAGGAGATGAGATATCGTGTACACAGACGCACATACACTCATACACACACACACACCACACACACACACACACACACACACACACACACACACACACACACACACACACACACATACATACACACACACACATACAGACCAATACCCAAAAACCACTTTTTTGGACTCAGGGGACGTATAGAAATTTAGAAATTTGGGTACCTTAATTTTTTTCGGAAAGCAATACTTTCCTTACCTATGGTAATAGGGCAAGGAAAGTAAAAATCTTAGTACCCTTCTCGAATTCTTTAATCATTTAATTATAATTATAATTATTTAATTATTCTATTTAGTGATTAAATAATTCAAAAAGGGTACTGAGATTTTTATTTTTCTTTCTATTTCAGTAGAAAGTAGCCCTATACAGAAATAAGATGATAATGACCTGTATAGTGTGGTATATAAACGTCCCAGTTATACGTGATGGTTTATATCCAAATAATATATATAGATAATGTTGGCTGTGTAATGGGGTATATAAACCTTACAGTTACATGTAATAGTTTATACAATGTAAATATAGTAATAAAGTGAGCCTATGGTATGGCTACACTTACAGTATATCATGTAAATATAGTAATAATGTAAACTGTGTAGTGAGGTATATTAACCTCACAGTGATACGTGATGGTATATATAGGCACAGTAATAATACGGGTTGTGCAGTGATGTATATAACGAGACAAGACGTGTAAAAAGCTTATGAGCTGCCTGCTGTAAGGGTTCTTTTTTGTTTTTGTTGACTGCTCAGGGTAGAAGATGGTTTTTTGTTCGCTTATATCACGGTGAATTGTAGGTTCGTTAAATTGCCTGACTTCTTGTTCCATCAACTGTGCAGCATCTCCTCGGAGAAGTAATCTTCGAGTAATTGAATCCCTTGGAGCATGCCTGATGAGATACGATGCGTTGTTACATCTCACACTGAATGAGAAGATGCCGAGACATCTACATGTAGGCTATGTTGTCTCTGCTCACACAACAACGGGAGTATTGTTCATCTTGGAAAAATAAACAACTAGATAAACCTACAGTAACTATATAACCTGGTTAAATATTACTTTCTGTAGATAAACCTTACTAAAGAAATTAGGCCACAGTACTAAACCAAAGCAGAGAGAAGAGATTATACTATATTCATCTCTTCTATATACACTATCTCATATTTCATATCTGACTAAAGTAAATAAATAGTAAAAATACAAATTCTGCATATTACTAAGATAGAAATGATTGTGTTTATCTATATATATATATAAAAGCGAAATGGCACTCACTCACTGACTGACTGACTCACTCACTCACTCGCAGAACTAAAAATCTACCGGACCAAAAACGTTCAAATTTGGTAGGTATGTTCAGTTGCCCTTTAGAGCGCACTAAGAAATCTTTTGGCAATATTTTAACTACTTTAAGGGTGGTTTTTAAGGGTTTAAAGTTCGTCTTTTAGCACGTATATTTTTCTTATTCCAATCTCTTAATTATAATTGAAAAATGTCCATACCATAATTATGTTAATATAGACTGTAATCTAGAGAGAGTACCTCTTCGAAACAGTTGATAACTGGTAACTAAATTAATAATTTTGTCAGGTTGGCATTAAGTTGAGTTGACTTTGTTAGGTTGGCACCAAGTTGAAGATTGAAATGCATTTATCGCGAAAAAATTGATTGGGCACTGCTACTTCAATCAGAGCTATTCCTGGGAATATTATATAGCCTTGTAAGCACGATATGGACGACAGCCTGATATGGCGAGCGAAGCGAGCCCGCTGATATCATTTTTCACGGGGGTCCAGGGGGCGGAGCCCCCTGGCTAGACAATTATGGCGAGCGAAGCGAGCCTGACGGCTAGTGTTTTATAGCTCCAAATAGCTCAATACTTTTCGTGCTCATTGTGTGTGATATTCCTTATCGTCTCAAATTTGTAATACATATAAATTCATAATTTCTAGTTTATGTAGTTGGACTAGAAATATGGTTCAAATTTTCAAAGTGAGAATAAAACCATATTTTCTTCAAACTTTTATGTATAAAATATTGACTACTGCCACCTAAGAAGTTTATTAATACGTGATAAAATTATCATTTTCCGGGTATAATTCATCTCAATTCATATCTAGTTCATAAATTTATTGGTTACCGTATAGGGACTAGGGACATTTTACTCAAAATTTTAATTGAAAACATAACTGTGTAACCTATTTTTTCGGATATTTTTATCTTTCAAGATTTGGGAGAGTCATGATAATTGTATGTTGTATGGAATATTGGCTACGTCCACCTATACAATCTGACCTCCTGGTTAGACATGACTTTATATTACAACAACATCTGTTCCGATAAAATGCTGAAGTGACTCCAGACTACTCTTTATACATTGTTAGTGGTTCTCTAAAGCCTGAAAAACTCTATAGTGTCTGCCCTGTGCTAGAATAGGGGAGAGTAACTTTGATTTCATTGACGGAGGGTGATTTGGTATTGTTCAGTAGTTGCTTGACAAAAGATGTGTTGACGTGTAGTACCCAGTTATCGGCGTATGAATGAAATGAAACCAGTAGGGGAGAGAATCTACTGACTACTACTGGCTACTGACTGCTATTGACTACTGACTGCTACTGACTACTACTGACTACTGACTACTGACTGGTTATTTCTGGATAGGGGGCAATGCGACAATTTTATATGACCAAATGGGACAGTTTAGACTTCATTATTCATCTACAAATTGAACTTTATTTTATTCAATCACATAGAACTACTGTGGTGAGGTCCACGATATAATGACACTATTTAATCTGTGCAAAGGCTAAAATAAAACTTTCTACTGGTGATATTTTTCAAAGTTTTTCGATTTGAAATATACTATCAAGCTATCAAAATGGAAATGGTTTCTCAGTAAAACGTTTTTTTTCCGATCACTACTTTTTGAGATATGAGCGCCTAAAGTTTAAATTTTGGGACATAAAATTTCAAATTCGGTGAGAGATGAATCCTTGAGATCCAGAGGATAAATTATTCATGGTAGTGTTGATTGAATCAAACAAAACTTTTTTGAAAATAAATTTTTTTTAAAAAACGTATTCAATGTACCAAAAATCACTCAACGAAATAGCTATTTATGTATTAAGTGCGTAATGCGCGACTTTATCGCTCGCGCAAAACAGTCATCACGCGACGCGAAGCGGAGCGTGATAATTTTGCAAGATCGATAAAGAAGCATTACGCACGAATTACATACAAATTTTTTTCTACAACTGCCCAAACCTGTTAAATTACTTATATCGGCGGAGTTACAATTACCGACTTTTTAGGTTAAGATCTGACTTTTTGGCGAGCTGCTTACGACTCAGCTTACATCAGCTGACTAGCGAGCGTAAAGAAACTCTTCTGCGCATGCGCGAATGATTAGCGAGCATCAAGAAAATCTACTGCGCATGCGCGGATGGTAAGCGAGCGAAAAAGTAGATTCTCCTCAGAAATAAGCTGTTTTACGTGGAGAATTGAGTATGTAAATTCTTTTTTTACACGCAGTTGTAGAAAAAGTTATTTTTGGTAATTTTTAGTAAATTGAATAACTTTCTCAAGAATTGATATTTTTAGACAATGTTTGTTTTATTCAATCGACAATACCATGAAGAATTTATCCTCTAAATTTCATGGATTCGTCTCTTACCAAATTTGAAATGTTCTGTCCCAAAAATTTAAACTTTGGGCGCTCATATCTCAAAAAGTAATGATCAGAAAAAATGTTTTACTGAGAAAACTTCTTCATTTCGATAGCTTAATAGTATACAAATGGAAAAAAAACTTCACCAGTAGAAAGTTTATTTTTAGCCTTTGCACAGCCTTGACATTGGTGTTCCTATCCTTGGCTAACATTCGACAAAGCGAATAGCGGTATTCTTTTCTAGCTCCTCAACTTATCTTGCAACGTTTTTAACAATGTAGAAGTATAGTAAAACAACATATATCCAATCTAAATTCAGCAAATTAATAATTTAAAAATATATTTTCTACTACTTTTCTAAAGGAAAGAAGTGGCTTATACACGTACGGGATAGGACATTTACGAATGACGCATCATCACGTCTGAACTGAATAACTTGAAATTTTGCATATAGATTCTTAATTTACCGATGATGTTGAAGGGCTATTTTAAATTCTTCAAAATTTCAGTAGGTCAAGTTTTCAATTAGACCCTTGCGGAGCACGGGTTACCTGCTAGTCTTCAATAAAATATAATTGATAATTATAAACGAGAATGAACAGTTGATATTAATATTTATTATTAAACGAAAATCACAAATGCTGTGAATTACCCCGAAGACTTCTGCTATTGCAAATATTGACAGCAGGGTAAACAGCTACATGGAAATTTGATGAGCGCTTCCATACAAAAATTATTTGTCAGCCCGGGAATCAAAACCAGTACCTCCCAATTGTCGGTCAGGAATATTTACCCTTACACTAAACTGACAATCTCTTGATAGCAGCGTTCATTTTATACAAAGCCATAGCGGCCATCAAGACTAAAGATGTAAAAAAATAAAGTTTAAGTTGCATTTATTCAAATGCTAATTAATGAATAATCATTATTAAACGAAAATCCCAATTACATCAGATATACCGGTATCCGTATCCTCTATAGAAGACAGTGTCAAATCAGAGAATAGGCAACGATGCTCTCCTATCTTTCTCCACTGCTATTTTAACGTGAACCTCTCAATAGTACCCTTTTTATTTTCTTGGTTGTTCCATATTCTTAATCTATTTCAGAAGGGCTACTTGAAAGTCTATTGACATAGAAATTATGTTATCTTTGACAATACTTGAATTTTTCTGGTTTCTTGATCCATTCCGAACTGCGATGTATTAACACACTTTTTTCTATGAATTTCACACTATACTCTAGACTGTGTAATCCAAATTAAGGTTTAGAGCAGTTTTGGGCGAATGCCTGTTGTTTTTACCTGGATGGTATTTTTATAATTATATGAATAAATAAATATGAATATGCAGTCAAATATTATTTGACTACATATCATCATAATAACGTTATTGCCCGAACGAAGTGAGGTCTAAGATTCAAGTCGACGGTTTTGCATTCCTCTTTATGTTTAACTCATATGTTTTTTTGTTTATATATTTATGTTTTTATATTCCGCATTTACAGTGAAACGCAGCAATAGATTTTCTTGAAATTTGACAGGTTTGTTCCTTTTTGAATTTCGCGTCGACGTACACATACGGTTTTTTGAAATTTTGCATTTTAAGGATAATACAAAAGGAAAAGGAGTCTCCTTTGAACGCCAATATTACCGTGAAAATCAGACTTTAGAATTATTCATCATAGAGGTAACACACAGATCGTCATCGGACGGACGGCACGCATCGGACGGATCGGATGATTAGATTTGATGCATTGTTTACAATTGGAGTGCGCATACCTATCCGCATCCGTATAGGCATGCGCACTCCATTTGAAAACAATGCATCAAATCTAATAATCCGATCCGTCCGATGCGTGCCGTCCGTCCGATGACGATCTGTGTGCGCCTACCTTAAATTAGCTGTCTAGTAGACTATAATACTACCCGTTCAGAAACATCTAACATCTTGAAGATGTATCTTTCCATCAACGTTATAGACAGTTGCAGCCAGACCTGATAACAGCGCTCACACTCACATTCCGGGACGACTCGTCACGGTACGATAGGACAGAATGCTCATGTCTATTTAGGATTTTTCTAGACATTTTAAATTGATAAATTGTTTATTAATTTTTGAGAAAACATAACAACAGGTCAATGAGCGCGAGGTATACTGTTCACAGAACTACTAGTCATATGTCATTATTATGGATCACACAAGATTGTAGATAAATGATCTACATCGTCATTTCCATATTATTGAATGAAAAAGACTAAGAAATTGTCAAAAAACCACTGATTTCACTGATTGTCAAAGAATCACTGAAAATCAGTGGTTTTTTGACAATTTCTTAGTCTTTTTCATTCAATATGAATAATTACCACAATATCAACTTCTCAACTACACAAAACATTTCCATATTAGTTCACTGGATTCATTTTACTAGTTCCTATTATTGAATGGAGTGCAAATGGAGTGCAATTTATATACAAAATTGATTATTGTTGATAAATTCATCATGTCTATGAGGAAAAGTGAATAGGACTCGTATAGAATATGATTACTCCTTGACCTATGAATAACTCGTCTTGCATAACAAGCAAGTTACCAGCTTTTACTATAGTGGGTTCCACGTTATAATGGCAGTGGAGAAAGCTAGGAGAACAACGTTGCCGATCTTCGGTCTTGTCAATGCCTTCTATAAACGGTAGCTGATACACGTTTATTAATCTATACAAGCGTAATGGCTCACGCTGACTGACTGGCTGACTGACTGACTCACTCACTCACTCGCAGAAATAAAAATCTACCGGACCAAAAACGTTCAAATTTGGTAGGTATGTTCAGTTAGCCCTTTAGAGGCGCACTAAGAAATCTTTTGGAAATATTTTAACTCTAAGTTCGTCTTCTAGCATGTATATTCTTCTTATTTTTTTAATTATAATTGCAAAATGTCCATACCATATGTTAATATAGAACTATAATCTAGAGAGAGTACCTCTTCGAAACAGTTGTTAACTGGTAACTAAATTAATAATTTTGTCAGGTTGGCATTAAGTTGAGTTGATTTTGTTAGGTTGGCACCAAGTTGAAGATTGAAATGCATTTATCACGGACAAATTGATTGGGCACTGCTACTTCAATCAGAGCTATTCCTGGGAATATTGTATTACTAGCCGTCAGGCTCGCTTCGCTCGCCATATCCGTTTAGCCAGACGTTTAGTTTGGACCCCTGACTGGCTCGTCCTAACATATGATAAAAATGCTCAAATGAAAAATGCGGGCGAGCGAAGCGAGCCTGCTGAACTCATTCTTGGACGATCCAGTCGGGGTCCAGCCCCCTGGGCGGAGCCCCCTGGCTAGACGGATATGGCGAGCGAAACGAGCCTGACGGCTAGTAATATAATATTCCCAGGAATAGTTCTAATATAAACTGTTTATTCTCGTTTAAAATAATTAATTATATTATTTTATTAAGCATGAAATTATATTTCTCAATAATTTCATAATGTATTTTCATGATTAAGATGAAATATTTTGTTAACTTTTAATTCTACATTGTTAAAAGACAATCTTGCAACAGAGCAAAGCAAGAAAGAGATAGCGCTATCCGCTTTGTTGAATGATAGACAAGGATAACAATACCATTGCTAATCAAACACTGCCATTATAACGTGGACCTCAGTATAGTGGATAAACAGTGATCTCCAATTTGACCCGTGTTATCTGGTAACTGATCTATTGCACGTAGATCGCTCCTATAAGTGAATCTTCAGAAGCTGCCAAGTTCTGTGTTGAATTGTTGATGTTGCATCTATAGTGAGATTCAATTAAAGTCAGATAGGGAGGCATTGTTGTCGATTTTCTTCATCCACCGCCTTCTATATAGTAGATAGCTGTGATTCAAGTTATCCAGGTAAATCTGATGTGATTGTTGATTGTTGTCAAGAATGATGAATTCGATCTCAAATATATTTCCTCTGTCAAGAAAATAAATGTTTGTTATGATTTTATTATA
The DNA here is from genome assembly GCF_014356525.2 of Nilaparvata lugens. NCBI lineage: Eukaryota > Metazoa > Arthropoda > Insecta > Hemiptera > Delphacidae > Nilaparvata > Nilaparvata lugens. The sequence goes on from NC_052507.1 coordinate 8,364,151, forward strand.
ATTTTTTTTAATTTAGATAAAATATGTTGGTAGTTCATGATATTTCTACGTAGTCTACAGTTTGGGAACGATGAAAAGGATAGAGTTATCTCCAAACCAATGTCAACTAGGTACCAACTTTATAATCTGAATCTGCCTATCCTATTATATTAAGCGAGCAATTTCTGTATATCTGTTCATATTTTTCTATTCTTATATCTGGTTATCTGGCTATCTGGTTATTTATGTTCAACGGATCTCGAAAACGGCTCTAACGATTTTCACGAAATTTGGAATATAGTAGGTTTGTGATATCAAAATTCGATTGCACTAGGTCTCATCCCTGGGAAAACTCGCTGAAGGACATGGAAAGGATCATTCATCCTTGGAAAAACAGATGATGATTTCGTCGTCTGTCGGTAACAGAAGATGCGTGTGCCTGTGTGGGAGATCAGCTGTGTAATCAATTAGCTTATCGTATCTCGCGAGAAATCTAGACGTTTTAAATGACTCGATCAAAATACAGTAAACTGATTTGTTGACATGAGATGGTATATATTATATCATAATATTCAAAGTTAATCATTATTAATTTTACAGTAGTTGTAAGTGATTAGTGAGTGTTATTTTGTTATTCAATTTGGTATGTAAACAATCTAAATTAGAACTTTTATGCTTTCAAATATTTGGACTGAAAATTTCACCTGAATTCAAGTGTATGGGACATAACCTATTTTTTGGAATATTTATAGTGTATAAATCAAAATTCTGGGAAGAAACAGTTTTGGGCTGTGCCTGTTAGTCCTTCCCCAATCATTTTAAAGAATTGAGTTTTGTTAGCAATAAATGAATAACGAGAAAAGCTCGGTGCCCCGATATTAGATGCTGATTGGAAAGACCTGGAAAAATCAGAATGATCGAATTCTGTTAGGTTAATTGCCTCCATACAACAATCTCTATGCTCGAAAATGATTCTTTTACTTGAAAAACGTTGCTTACTTTACTTTATGTGGCTCTACAGTCCTGGGTGGACTTTGGCCTTCTCTACATAATGCCTCCAAACTTCCCTACTCCTGGGCTCTTCGTCGCTAGTCTGCCACTTCTAGCACCCGAAGATCGCCCACGACGTCATTCAGCCATCTCCTCCTTGGTCTTTCTCTTCTCCTTGTCCCCATCATCATCTCATCCATCATCTTCAATGGGACTCTCTCTTCACCCATCCTTGCCACATGACCCAGCCATTCTATACGTTTTGCCTTTATGGACCGTACAATGTTTTCTTGCCCAATGGCTTCATCAATCTCACTATTATACCTGGCTCTCCAATTTCCATCATCCCATTTTGGTCCCCAAAAAACGTTGATTATGTACTAATTCTGTATGAGCTCTTTAGTAGGCTAATAACTTCCACTACTATTAAATTCCGATTCAAAATACATCACGATGATAAATTTAATGCCAAGATATTTGAATCTCAATAATAGATAATAATAATAATAATAATAATAATAATAGAGTAATATTCAATTTTCCATGTGATATTATTATTTTGTTATTTAGACCATGATAGTTCAGTTTTTCTGCTAATTGAACCTCGTGAAACTCGAATTGATCTCTTCATACTCCATGAAAGACTACCTCAGCGTCAGAAAAAGCTTGGAATTGAAATAAAATTGGAAAACAACAACAACAATATCTCGAGTTTGAATTAGTTGTGTTGAAAAAACTTCACTCTCTCCTTCAGTGATCCGCTAAGAGCATATTCACAAGTAAAAGTAAAGTTAAAGATCATATCCAGGTCTTCAAATTCAGAAGTAAAAGTTTAAGTGAGAACCAAGTTTCTAGTAACTTGCAAGTAGCCCTGCATCTTACTGATAAAGAACCGGTCGTTTAGTTAAACGTCGTTCAGTTCTATTATCTTTGCTTAAAATAAACTCAAGCAGCCCTGTTAACTATAATTTATAGTACAGTATCTACACTTCTACTGTATATAGTAATAGATTCCAGTATTTTTAGTATACATGGGCTATGTAGTGATATTTCACAGTATTTATATAGTCATCGACTATATAGTGATATCTTTCTGTATTCCAAGTACCCCTTGACTATATTGTGGTAGTCCACAGTGTATGAATACAGATATACTATAATATAGTGATATTTTTCTGTATTCCTAGTACCCCAGACTATGTAGTAGGCTACACAGTGTTCAAAGTATACCTCGATTATATAGTAATAGTTTCTAGTGGTTCTAGAGCGAGTATCTGCAGATTTAGGTCAAGGGAGGACGTTGTTTTGAGCTTATCGCCTTTCTACAGACTGCGCTGGTGTATTAGAATGCAATGGTGCATTAGAATGCACCGGCATTAGAATGCAACAGTGCAGTCAACAGGATGCAGTTGGTTAGCAACTTGTGTTGTAAAGTTGGAGAGCTTTCAGTTTTCTAACACTGGTTTGGAATTCAAGTGACTGGACGTGGAATGATCGTTTTCGATCATGAATCTGATTTTACTATGCTAGTTCTGAATTGAACACAAATAAACGAACACTTATTTATGTTTATTTTGGAGTAGAATTTTATAAAAATTGTTCACATGAAATTCTAGCCTTATTTTGGACTTTGTCACCTATAAATTTGGAACAAAAATAGCACAAGGACAACCTTATAATTTTATCTACCAATGTTATTATATTAGTATCATTTGCAATGTAAATAAATAAATAAACTTCTGATTTTAAGTTGTGATGGAAATAGTCTTATACCAGAGACAAATGGTATCTTTATTCTATGATAAAAGTAAATTCGTATGGCTTTTGTTGGTGGGGAGTCCCTTTCGGGAAGGTCCCACGGCCTGAATATATAATAAATTTAAGCCGTCAATGGGCCCTTACGACTGTCATACTTCAGCCGGGACCGACAGTTTAACGTGCCCATCCGATAACACGGGAGTGATCTGGTTAAAAAACTTTTGGTATTGAGAGGGTTTGAACCCCGGGATCTCTATGCTGCTACGCAAGCACTCTATCCACTAGACCACGGATCACTCCATTCTATGATAATACTTAGTCATTCAGATTTTCCAGTCTTACAACACTAATTTAGTCTACTTGATTTGTAATTTTATTGTTAACTAGCCGTCAGGCTCGCTTCGCTCGCCATATCCGTCTAGCCAGGGGGCTCCGCCCCCTGGACCCCCGACTGGATCGTCCAAGAATGAGATCAGTAGGCTCGCTTCGCTCGCCTGCATTTTTCATTTGAGCGTTTTTATCATATGTTAGGACAATCCAGTCGGGGGTCCAGTCTAAACGTCTGGCTAAACGGATATGGCGAGCGAAGCGAGCCTGACGGCTAGTAATATAATATTCCCAGGATTGAAGTAGCAGTGCCTAATCAATTTCTCCGCGATAAATGCATTTAAATCTTCAACTTGGTGCCAACCTAACAAAGTCAACTCAACTTAATGCCAACCTGACAAAATTATTAATTTAGTTGCCAGTTAACAACTGTTTCGAAGAGGTACTCTATCTAGATTATAGTTCTATAGTAACATATGATATGGAAATTTCAATTATAATTTAGAGATTGGGAGAATAAGAATATACATGCTAAAAGACGAACTCTAAACCCTTAAAAACAACCCTTAGAGTTAAAATATTGCCAAAAGATTTCTTAGTGCGCCTCTAAAGGGCCAACTGAACATACCTACCAAATTTGAACGTTTTTGGTCCGGTAGATTTTTAGTTCTGCGAGTGAGTGAGTGAGTGAGTGAGTGAGTGAGTGAGTGAGTGAGTGAGTGAGTCAGTCAGTCAGTGAGTGAGTGCCATTTCATTTTTATATATATAGATGATTTGAAATTGATACGTTTGATAACTCTCAACCAATCAAATTTCATAGTCATGAGATTATTCCAAATAAAAACAAATGGGAAAATAATATGCAATGTAGATACAAATTAACAAGCTGTGGGCTGTAGATCACCTCATCTTTCTCCATCATCTTCCCTATTACCCTTGCACAAGTCTGGAGCTCATTTGAATATAGGTATCACACTCAGCGACTCAGGCCCGGTTGCACAACCCCCGTTTAAATTTTAACCGTGATTAGTTTCACGAGAACCAATCGGAGAAGCCGTATCAGGAAGGCGTTTTTGAAAAGACGGCTTCTTTGATTGGTTCTCGTGGAATTAATCACGGTTAAAATTTAACCGGCTGTTGTGAAACCGGCACTCAGTAAAAAAAGAAAAAAGAACGTGGAGACATACATTTCACTCCACAATTTCCAAGTCTGTTAACGAATTTCTACCTTATGAATACCAGTAAACAGTTCAATATACCGGTAAATCAAAGACACTATTATTTATAGACTCTAGTTCTTGAAGTCCTACTGCAGACGAATATGTTGGAAAAATAGAAGAATAGAAAAATTTTAGAAACACTTTCTCCCATTTTATACTATTTTTCCTATATTATACTATTTCTCCACAATATTCACCAACAATTTGAATAATTGAATAATTAAATTAAATAAATAATTAAATAATTGATCAATCAAATTGATCATCTCATGGCCTTTATCTTTAGGGATACATTTAATATAAATATAAATATAAATCTGAGAACCCTTCTAAATTATCATCTCATGTATTTTGACTAGTAAGATATTAAAGATATTTTGACAGTTTTAGCCAATTTAATTACAGTATCTCAATTCTTCCATTCATAGGTTTCTTTGTAAATGAACAATATTTTTTGATTTTCGGAAATAATTGACCGAGCGAAGTAAGGTCTAAGATTCAAGTCGACGGTTTGGCATTTCTCTTAATGTTTAAATGTTTATATGTTTTTACTAGCCGTCAGGCTCGCTTCGCTCGCCATATCCGTCTGGCCAGGGGGCTCCGCCCCCTGGACCCCCGACTGGATCGTCCAAGAATGAGATTAGCAGGCTCGCGGTTGGGACAATCCAGTCGGGGGTCCAGACTAAACGGATATGGCGAGCGAAGCGAGCCTGACTGCTAGTAATATAATATTCCCAGGATTGAAGTAGCAGTGCCCAATAAATTTTTCCGCGATAAATGCATTTAAATCTTCAACTTGGTGCCAACCTAACAAAGTCAACTCAACTTAATGCCAACCTGACAAAATTATTAATTTAGTTGCCAGTTAACAACTGTTTCGAAGAGGTACTCTATCTAGATTATAGTTCTATAGTAACATATGATATGGAAATTTCAATTATAATTAAGAGATTGGGAGAAGAAGAATATACATGCTAAAAGACGAACTTTAAACCCTTAAAAACATCCCTTAGAGTTAAAATATTGCCAAAAGATTTCTTAGTGCGTCTCTAAAGGGCCAACTGAACATACCTACCAAATTTTAACGTTTTTGGTCCGGTAGATTTTTAGTTATGCGAGTGAGTGAGTGAGTGAGTGAGTGAGTGAGTGAGTGAGTCAGTCAGTCAGTCAGTGAGTGAGTGAGTGCCATTTCGCTTTTATATATATTGATGTTGCGCATTTACGGCGAAACGCGTTAATAGATTTTCATGAAATTTTGACAGATATGTTCCTTTTTAAATTGCGCGTCGACGTATATACAAGGTTTTTGAAAATTTTGCATTTCAAGGATAATATAAAAGGAAAAAGGAGCCTCCTTCATACGCCAATATTACCGTAAAAATCAGACTATAGAATTATTCATCATAAATCAGCTGTCTAGTGGACTATAATACTACCCGTTCAAAAACATCGAACATTTTGAAAATGTATCCTTCCATCAACGTTAGTAGACAGTTGACTATAATACTACCCATTCAAAAACATCGAACATCTTGAAAATTGTATCTTTCCATCAACGTTGTAGACAGTTGCAGCCAGACCTGATAACAGCGCTCACACTCACATTCCGGGGACGATACGTCACGGTACGATAGGACAGAAATTTACAATAGGACGGATGGAGTGATCCGTGGTCTAGTGGATAGAGTGCTTGCGTAGCAGCACAGAGATCCCGGGCTCAAACCCTCTCAATACCAAAAGTTTTTAACCAGATCACTCCCGTGTTATCGGATGGGCACGTTAAACTGTCGGTCCCGGCTGAAGTATGACAGTCGTAAGGCCCATTGACCCGCTTAAATTATATATTCAGGCGGTGGGACCTTCCCGCAAGGGACTCCCCACCAACAAAAGCCATACGAATTTACTTTTTTAGGACAGAAAGCTCTATATTTATTTAGGATTTTTTCTAGACATTTTGAATTGATAAATTATTTATTAATTTTTGAGAAAACATAACAACAGGTCAATGTAACTTACTGAGCGCGAGGTCTACTGTTCACAGAACTACTAGTATTTGTAAATTAACAATATTTTGTTGATTTTTGGAAATAATATTTGTAAATTAACAATATTTTGTTGATTTTGGGAAACAATATTTTTTGTAAATGAACAATAAATTGTTGATTTTTAGAAACCAAAATTTGCCTATGCTAATCAGTCACATATTTCCGATTCGTCTGCAGTGAACGCCCTAAACTATTGCAATAGCATTGAAATTTTAAGAGCCTCTCCAGGACAATCGACAGTAGTCGTATTCATTGGAGCGGTTCACCTCAGCTACAGAAAAATTCTGAAACAAAGGGGCATAAAAGTAATAGTTGAATGCCATGTCAAATCTAAACTGTCAGCATTGTTTAAATGGGGAGCATTGACGCTATTCATGAGGATTGCTGACTGTTGGAAGTGAATGCCACTTTAAGAACAAAGAAACTGCGCCCGTAAACTTGTTGAAAATACGACTTTGCCAAGTCATCAATTTTTGCCGTCGAATTTCTAAGTGGCGAATTTAGCTTCAGGCTTGAATTTATTCACAGATTCTTTTATTATGGAGAATTTACCTAGTTCTTGAGACATGGGTTAAGTACCGGTATTCTTTATGTAAGGTGTATGAATTCAAATTCTTTATTGTTAAAAATAGTGAGATAATTAGAATTTTGAATTATTTATTCATAAAAGGTTATAGAACTTGGTAACTGTATAATTATAAAACCACTTTTTTGGACTCAGGGGACCTTGAAACGTATAGAAACTTGGAAATTGAAGTACCTTAATTTTTTTCGGAAAGCAATACTTTCTTTACTTATGGTAATAGGGCAAGGAAAGTAAAAATTGTAATGTAATATACTTTTTCGGTTCTAAATTTAATATTTATAAATTTAGCTTGGTGATTTTGTGTTTTTTTTTCGGTTGTACACGATTGGACTCTTTAACAGAAAAAAGAACTTTATTTCGAAATAAATAATAATAATACAGCTGTCATTTATTTCTAAATGAAAAGTGTTAATTTAAAGTATTGTGCTGACTATAACCTTTAGTGTCTGGTTTCCCATTAGGGAACTTTGGACTATATACGGCGAGGTGGAACTACCCTTGAGTCTCCCCACCATTCAAAGCCATACGCTAATAATAATAATAATGTAGAATTTGGTACCTAGTTGAGTGCAGAAGTAGATCATAGCAAAGAGGATAATATTATGATACTCTATAACACCTTACTCTATTACTTTAATAAAGTAATACTCTGTATTTTAGAGTGAATATTCTTTGTATTTTTTCTATGATAATAGCCTACTCTCTAGTTCTACCAAGTTGACAATCTTTGGATCTATGCTGACTTGGATCAATAATAGTATCTAGATATAAATAGTAATAGCTATATACTATCCTTGGATTTTGATTTTATTTCTATGTCATCATAGAGTTTATATACTCAAACAATATTGTTAACATATACGTCACGATAAAGGTGACAAGTATAGGTAGCTAACCAATGATATTAACCAGATGCAATAATTCACCGATAATATGAAAATGAAAATAATCTTTATTAGGCGGAGTTAAGTCCTCTCTACCTCTCAACCTCGAATGATGCAACTTTGCGATGTAATATTTTTTGTTGTTCAATCATAAATCGATGATTTTTGCTTAAAATTGCTTTCAAATCTGATCTGTAGATGGCAGAAGCAGTTGGGTTGAGTTCCCAGTGACACGCCTCCAAGCTCCGCCCACTCTCGCTTCCCATTGGTCGACATTCCACAATAGGTTCTATTCCAAATCTAGCCACTAGATGGCAGTAGCTGTCGGTTGATGCTCACTCCCTTCTGTGAAACACTCAGACATGCTCTTTAACTCCACCCACTTGTTTCTGATTGAACGTCAATTCAAGTCAGTACTATAGTTTTGTAGGAACTTAAGACCAGATATAGATAAATACCAGATATAGATAAATATATCTATATCTGGTCTAAGGTAGGAACAAATCTCTTTCCACTTATAACCAGCAGATAGCAACAGCTGATGGGTCATGAGTTATTATTTTGAAATACATAATTCTCAACCATGACTCCCATCAGTACTATTCACTTAGGCCCGGTTGCACAAAAGCCTGTTAAATTTTAATCATGATTAAATTCTACGAGGATCAAAGAAAGGTTTGAAACAAAAATCAGAGTAGGTTTTTCTTCAAAAAAGCTTCTCAGGTTGCTTCTCGTGGCATCTAATCGGGATTAAAAAAAGATAAACTTCTCTACAACCGGGGGTTACTCCTTGTAAATTACTAAATAATTGTTCATATTATGGAGATACAGTTAGATTCAAACCGTACTAGTCCGTTCCCTCGATAATAACGTTTTGTTACTTTTGAATCCCTTTTCATCCTTTTATTCCTTAAATTTCTCACACATCATTACCATCCTGTTTCTTATTCACAGTATATTATTGACCTGCAAATATTTTATTTTCGTCTCTCATTCCTTCAATTTGCCTCCCATTTCTTGGAGGAGAAGTTTGAAGATGAGGAGGAAGAGTGAAGTGAAGTGGAAGGGATATGGAATAAGAGAAATAAGAAGACGAAGAAGAAGAAGAAGAAGAAGAAGAAGAAGAAGAAGAAGAAGAAGAAGAAGAAGAAGATGGTGATGATGATGATGATGACGATGATGATGAGGATGATGATGATGATGATGATGATGATGAAGATGATGATGATGATGATGATGAGATGATGATGATGATGATGATGATGATGATGATGATGATGATGATGATGATGAAGAAGAAGAAGAAGAAGAAGAAGAAAACTAAGATGAAGAGAGAGAAGAAGATTGAGAAGAAGAAAGAGAAGGAGAAGAAGAAGAAGGAAGAGAAGAAGAACATGCAATAGAAAGAAGAAAGACATGAAGAAAGGAGTAAAGAAGAATCGGTGTGCTGCACTTGGCTTGCTATTGTTAGTGACTTTCAGTCACTTGTGGATTTTTTCGTTGAACTTTTTCGAGACAGACGCCGGCCCTGATTGGGGATTCTGGCAGTGTCTGCTACTGTCACATTCACTGCAAACTGCCGGCATTGGTTAAATGGTTAGTACAGTGCTCATGTTGTATTTGCTGACAGTTTAAAGTGAATAAATGGCAACGACTACTTTCTGTATATGGCCAATGCAGGCAGAGACCAGACTGGTGACTCACCGACAACTCTACCATTTTCTCATCTACCTTTCTCCTCTCTCGGTTACTCACTCAGCTCTCACTCACTCACTCTTCTTTGGTAGAGAGTTAGTGGGGAGGATGTTTTTAATATTCTTTCCGAAAAATGGACATTGATATGTCCAAAGCTCCGCCAATTTATGTAGATGCATAACAATATAATAATTATCTATAGTTATATTACAAATTGCTTTTTCATATCATATACAGTTCAATAATTATTTTCTTAGTCTATATTATCTAAATTCATCTATAATTTTGTTGTATTGTAAGCTATTGTATATCAATATATACGCCAGTATATATTGTAATCTACATAAATAAAGTACTCAATCAATCAATTCTTTCACTACTCATTCTTTCTCTTATCCTCTCTTTTCTCTCACCTACCTTTCTCCTCTTTCACTTACCTTTCAGCTCTCACTCACTCACTCTCTCACTGCTTATTCTTTATCTTATCCTCTCTTTTCTCTCACCCTTCTTTCTCCTCTTCCACTTACTTATTCTTCTCTCTCTCTCTCTCTCTCTCTCTCTCTCTCTTTCACACACTCACTACTCCACTACTCGTATTACTCATTGTTTTATTCTTTCTTTTACTTTCTCCTTTTTCTTATAATCTTTTTCTGTGCTTACTTCCTCTTCGATATTTCACTACTGTCTGTAGTAGGTACAAAATTATTGTAGAATGTTCTGCAGTATTTGTTTCTTCTTTCGATTTTTCCCCTTTTTTTCATTCTAATTTTCCCTCTCCTTTCCATCGTTTTCTTTTTCTCGTCATTCCTTCTTCTTCTCCTCTTTCTCTACCTAACTTCCTCCTTATTACCTCCTTTACACTTCTTCTACTTCTCGTTCCGCCCCTTCCTCATCCTCCTTTTTCTTCTTCTTCTTCTTCTTCTTCCTCTCCTTCTTCATGTCCTTCTTCTTCTTCCTCTTCTTCCTCTTCTTCCTCTTCATCATCCTCTTTCTGTTCTCTTTTTTCCACATCTTCTTGATCTTTCTTCACTACCTTCCCTTCTTCTTTTTCTTCATCTTCTTCCTCATTTCTTTCCTCCCTATTCTATATTTTACTGTTCTTATCATCCTTCTTCTCCTTTCTCCTCTTCCACTTATTCTTCTTCCTCTTATTGTTATTATTTCTCCTTATTATTCTTCACTTTCTCCTTTCCTTCTTCTTTTTCTCCTTCATCATCCTCATCTTTCCTCTCATTTCCTTCCTCATGTCTCTGTTCTTCTTATCATACTTCTTCTTCCTCTTTTTCTTCTCTCATGCCTTCACTTTCTCCTCTACCACTCCTTCTCCTTCCTTTTATTGTTGTTATCCCTCCTCTTTATTCTCCACTTTCTTCTCTTCTTCATCTTCAACCTCATCTTTACTCTCATTCCCTTCCTCCCGTCTCTATTCTTTTCATCATACTTCTTCTTCCTCTTTTTCTTCTCTCTCGCCTCCACTTCTTTTCTTCTTCCTCTCCATCTTTTTCTTCTCCATATTTCCTTCTTCTTTTCCTCATTTTCTCCTTTCTCCTCCTCCTCTCTCTCTCTTCTTCCTCTTCTTCTCCTTCATCTTCTTGACCTTGATGTTTTTCATTTTGATCTTTCTCTCCTTTCTCTCTTACTCCTGCTACAGCAACCTCTTCTTATACTCCTCCTTCTCGTCTCATCCTTCTTATTCTAGGCCTACAAGACAACGAAAAAGTTGATCTTGAAAGTGGCAAACAATGGTGACTTGCTGAGCAATGCTAGTGCGGCAGACAGACAGATGCCTCTAATTTCCGTTACGCCGTACAGACGACTTGTTCGCACAACCAGAGCTGAATTGCAATTAGCGCAGTACAGTAGTAGGCTACTTTTGTCCAGTTTGTACTCTTGTTTGTACCCACAAACCAATTCAATTTAAAAGAACATAATAATTGTGTGTTTTTTGCAACAAAAAACCATTGTATATGATTAAGTGATATCAATTTCAATTTATATATCTTGATTAATTTCAAATATCGGAGGACCGAGCTTTGCTCTGGAGTGTGAAAACATAGAACATTTTTAACGAAAGATTTTTCTTCTCGTGAGATCAGCTGAATGATCCCACACATGCACTCGTTCACTCACTTCCATTACACGGTATCGACAGACAACAAAATTTCCAACTGTTTTTCCAAGGACGTATTTATCCTTTTAATGTCCTTCAGCGAGTTATCCCAGGGTTGAGACCTAGTGCAATAAAATTTTCATATCATAAACTTACTTTGTTCCAAATTTCGTGAGAATCATTAGAGCCGTTTTCGGGATCCGTTCACATACTATCACGTACACCCTGAGTAGCTTCAGAGGTGGGTGATTGATACCCAGGTGTTGCTCCTGGATGACTTCGCTCAGTCGTAATGTGGGCGGGGTAAGGAGGCAAGTCGAAGTTCCTCTTCCTTCTTCTTTGTGCCTCAGCTGGCGTGAACAGCACCTCCTGGTGCTTCTGACGGCGTGAAGGTCGCTCTCTTCTCTGATGACACCACTTTGATGTAATTTTGTATCGGCCTTATGGCCTCGATTCCGCTCCAGTGGAGTAGGAAAAGGAAGGACAGAAAGGATAGGGACGGCAGACAACGGTCCGCTGTGCCCTGGGGAGAAGGAAGAATAGGGACGGCAGACAACGGTCCGCTGTGCCCTGGGGAGAAGGAAGAATAGGGACGGCAGACAACAATCCGCTGTGCCCTGGGGGGATGGAAAGAATAGGGACGGCAGACAACGGTCCGCTGTGCCCTGGGGAGAAGGAAGAATAGGGACGGCAGACAACGGTCCGCTGTGCCCTGGGGAAATTGGAGGACAGGGACGGCAGACACCGGTCCGCTGTGCCCTAGGGAGATGGGAGGACAGGGACGGCAGACAACGGTCCGCTGTGCCCTAGGGAGATGGGAGGTCAGGGACGGCAGATAACGGTCCGCTGTGCCCTGGGGAAATGGGAGGACAGGGACGGCAGACAACGGTCCGCTGTGCCCTAGGGAGATGGGAGGACAGGGACGGCAGACAACGGTCCGCTGTGCCCTGGGGGAATGGAAGGTCAGGGACGGCAGACAACGGTCCGCTGTGCCCTGGGGAAATGGGAGGACAGGGACGGCAGACAACGGTCCGCTGTGCCCTAGGGTGATGGGAGGTCAGGGACGGCAGACAACGGTCCGCTGTGCCCTGGGGAAATGGGAGGACAGGGACGGCAGACAACGGTCCGCTGTGCCCTAGGGTGATGGAAGGTCAGGGACGGCAGACAACGGTCCGCTGTGCCCTGGGGAAATGGGAGGACAGGGACGGCAGACAACGGTCCGCTGTGCCCTAGGTAGATGGGAGGACAGGGACGGCAGACAACGGTCCGCTGTGCCCTAGGGAGATGGGAGGTTAGGGACGTACGGCAGCCAACGGGCCGCTGTACCAGGGCAGGAGGTCGGGGACGTACGGCAGCCAACGGGCCGCTGTACCAGGAGCAGGAAGGTTGTGAGCGGAATGCTGTGGTCTGGGGCCCGTCCGGCCTTTAAATACTCCCCCAAAGTGGAGGGGATGGAGTTGAGCCGCCGCCAGAGGCGGTGGAAATCGTCTTGATGCGCGGAAGATGGTGCGCCATCGGTACCTCCCTTATCTCCGCGGTCGGCTAGCATTGCTGATAGCCGAGCGTCTTTCTTCAATATTATTAATTATTTAACAATATTTTCCGTCACAATTTTACTTTGTGACAATACAGATATATAAACATATAAACATATAAAAATTGTACACGTGAAATTCTAACCTTATCTTGGACTTTGTCACCCATAAATTTGGAAGAAAAATAGCACAAGGACTACCTTATTATTTTATATTCCAATGTTATCTCATTAGTGTTATTTGCATTGTGAATAAATAAATAAATAAATTAATATAAACATCTAAACATATGAACAGAAATTGCTCATTTAATAGTATAGGATAACCTTTTCTAATTTTTACGTTTTCAGCTGGGGTTTGGCCTAACGAGCATATAGAGCTACTGCCCTAGTTCTGGAGCATGGAACCATAGCCACCTCTAATACAAGGCCGCGGACTACGATATTGCAACGTCGCAGTGTAGGCCTACAATCTAATACATGATTGGTGAAAAAGATCAGATGGTATTTTTACTTTCCTTGCCCTATTACCATAGGTAAGGAAAGTATTGCTTTCCAAAAAAAATTAAGGTACCCTAATTTCATGTTTTCTATACGTTTCAAGGTCCCCTGAGTCCAAAAAAAATGATTTTTGGGTGTGTGTGTGTGTGGTGTGTGTGTGTGTCTGTGTATGTGTGTATGTCTGTGAACACGATAACTCCATTCCTAATTAACCGATTGACTTGAAATTTTAAACTTAAGGTCCTCATATCACGAGGATCCGACAATAAGAAATTCAATAAAATCCCATTCAAGATGGCGGAAAAAATGGCTGATAATTACTAAAAAACCATGTTTTTCACGTTTTTCTCGAAAACGGCTCTAACGATTTTCTTCAAATTTATACCATGGATAGCTATTTATAAGCCCTATCAAATGACATGAGTCTCATTTCTGAGAAAATTTCAGGAGCTCCGTAATATTCTTGAGAAAAATGGCGGATAATGACTAAAAATCCATGTTTTTCACGATTTTGTCGAAAACGGCTCCAACGATTTCCTTCAAATTGATACCATGGATAGCTATTTATAAGCCCTATCAACTGGCATGAGTCTCATTTCTGGGAAAATTTCAGGAGCTCCGTAATATTCTTGAGAAAAATGGCGGATAATGACTAAAAATCCATGTTTTTCACCGTTTTCTCGAAAACGGCTCTAACGATTTTCTTCAAATTCATACCATGGATAGATATTCATAAGCACTATCAACTGGCATGAGTCCCATTTCTGGGAAAATTCCATGAGCTCCGTAATATTCTTGAGAAAAATGGCGGATAATGACTAAAAAACCATGTTTTTCACGGTTTTCTCGGAAACGGCTTTAACGATTTTCTTCAAATTTAAACCATGGATAGCAGCTATTCATAAGCCCTATCAAATGGCATGAGTTTTTTCCCTGGGAAAATTGCAGGAGCTCCGTAATATTCTCGAGAAAAATGGCGGATAATTACTAAAAAAAACATGTTTTTCACGATTTTCTCAAAAATAACTTGACCGATTTTTTTCAAATTCATATCCTGTATAGTTATTTATTAGCTCTATCAACTGGCATGAGTCTCCTTTCTGGGAAAACAATGGGGGTCCACCCCATTCTTGGGAAATGGACTTAGTAACCTCCTTCTCGTGCATGAGGTAGGTAGGTAGCGCAGTTCATAAAAAGAACACATAGTCGAGATATTTCATCTGTAGAACAGCTGTTTTGACGAATTTAAAAAAATGACGACTAAAAAAATCATCGAATTTCACAATTATTCACACAAAGAAAAAGTACTTTGAAAACAATTATATATACATATACAGAAGTCTGATCGTAGTTTCAAATATGAGCAAGGAAAGTTGTGTGAGTGTACCACACCAGATTTTTTTAAATCTTTTTCACCAATCATGTATAAGATTCTAGGCCTACACGGCGACGTTGCAATATCGTGAGCCGCGGCCTTGTATTAGAGTTGGCTATGATGGAACTCATATAAACAACCCAATATGAGAATTATCAATCTGTACAAAGGCTAATAAAAAAAGTTCTACTGGTAAGTTCTACTGCAAAGGCTAAAAAAAAGTTTATCCTGGTGATATTTTTGTAAGTTTTTCGATTTGTATAGTATCAAGCTATCAAAATGAAAAAGTATTCTCAAGAAACTTTTTTCGATCATTACTTTTTGAGATATGAGCATATAAAATTCTGGGACAGTACGAAAAATAACTGAACTAAAAGTTATTTTTGGTCATTTTTAGTTCAGTGAATCTCAAAAATCTATATTTTCAGAAAATTTTTGTTTTATTCAATCAACAATACCATGTAGAATTCATCCTTAAAATGTCATTGCTTTATCTCTTACAAATTTAAAATGACCTGCCCCAAAAATATTAACTTTGTGCGCTCATACCTCAAAAAGTAATTATCGGAAAAAAATTTCCTGAGAAAACGTTCTCATTTTGAAAGCTTGATACTATACAAATCGAAAAACTTACAAAAGTATCACCAGTAGAAACTTTTTTTTAGCCTTTGCACAGTCGTAATGTCTCCAAAAATGTATGAATCCAGTGTTAGCTCTCATAGCTTCAGAGCTGTATCCAGAGACATATTAATCTAGTTCAAAACAGGCATTCACTCGTTTGGTTCAACTCCAATAATTTAGAAACATTACTCTATTACTTTGCATATCCTATGTCAATCAACCATCAAATTGTCTTAAAACGTTTTTCATTGCCGATTTTTTCTAGAAGCAGACCACTGCAATCAGTATTCAAGACGAGACCAGTGGCGTTATTGGACGCGATGAATATTCAACATCTTCCTCCGAAATAATAAATCTCCCAACTCCTCATCAATAAAGTGACTGAAATGTTGTCTGAACGTGGCGACAACATTGCCGATATATTATGTTGATTGTCGATATATATGTTGCTTTGTTGAAGGATGTTGATTGTCGATTTGTGTTGCCTTGATGTTGATGAGTCGGACATTGTCTGCGTGTCACCCTAGGACCAAATAATGAGGAAGGCGACGCCTCTGGATTTATTGAATATTTATGAAGTGAGTGATGCATTGAATGCCTGTTCGATTTCACCACAAGGCGACAAATGACAGGCGACAAAGGATCGGTTTCTATTTTTGTGTTGACTGTCTAAGTTGGAAGGAGTTGAAAGACAACTAGTGTCAATTGAATGTAGTTGGGAGGCGACTACTTGGAGAGGATGAACGTGGATAGTGTAGAAATTGCATGGAAAAAGAATAAAAGCGGCAAGGAAGAGGCAAGAATAAAGCTTGGAGTTGGGAGACGACTACTTGTTGAGGATGAACGTTAGCTGCTGGTGGTGTGGATAGTGTGGAAATTGGAAATTGGAAATTGCATGGAGAAGGTGTGGCAAGGAAAAGGCAAGAATAAAGCTTGATACAAGAGGTCTGGATAGTATGAGAAAGGAGCGAGAAGAAGGCAAGGATGTGGCAAGGAAAAGGCAAGAAAAAGTAGGATGCTAGTAGCCTGGGTAGCGTGGAATTGATATGGAAAGGGCATGAGAGTAGCAAGGAAAAGGCAAGGATGAAGCATGATGAGTGGCATGAAGAGTGTGGAAATTGCATGAAGAAGGCATGAAAATGGCAAGAAGTAGCATGATACTAGAGACCTGGATCGCGTGAAAATGGCATAGAAAAGGCATGTAAATGACAAGATGAATGCAAGAAAAAAGAATAATGCTAGAGGTCTGGGTAGCGTGGAATTGATATGGAAAGGGCATGAGAGTAGCAGGGAAAAGGCATAAAAGGTATAAAGCATGATGTTAGAGGCATGGATAGTGTAAGAGAGGAGCCAGAATAAGGCATGACTGAGGCAAGGGAAAGTCAATAAATACCATGATACTAGAAGCCTGAAAATGGCATAGGAAGGCATGAGACACAATTTAGAGTGTTTGAAGTTGAAATTTAAAAAAATGATGTCGAATTGTAAAGTGAACTTTTTGTGTAGTTGAGAAGTTGATATTGTGGTAATTATTCATATTGAATGAAAAAAGACAAAGAAATTGTCAAAAACCACTGATTTATTGATAATCTTGATATCTGTTTATCAGAGATTGACAATGGTGTAATAACCGAAACCGGTCTTTCTTATTATCAATAAATCAGTGGTTTTTTGACAATTTCTTAGTCTTTTTTCTTTTAATTGTAAAGTGAAGTTGAAAAAAGAAGGGAAGTTAAACGTGGTTAAGAGATTAGTGAACCGGCAGATGTATGCGAAAAACTTTAAAGAACTTTATTCCAAATATGATTCATATTTAATAATCAGATAGGCAAAACAGCATTCTTACTATTACTATTATTATTAAAACATACAAAACAAGGCAAAACATAAAAACAAAGAATTACAAAACAAATAAAATACAATAATATGCTACAAATATAAATAAAAACCATGGGCTTTGTTGTTGGGTGAACCATCCAATGGGTGAAACATTAGAATTCTATTAATAAGATTACTCTTTATTAGGCGGAGATTCAAATAGAATAAAAGATTCAATAGAAGTTGAGCATTACGAAACAGCGCCCATCGTGAAACTGTTAGAATTATGATAAGTCAAGTTTGAAAGAACTCAAGTTTAAACTTGAAACTTGAGTTCTTTGGTAGAAGCATAGAATAAAACAATCTTAGAATAGAAGTTTTCGTTGGTAGAAGTTAGGCTCTCGAAAACTGCACATTTTATCAAAAAACTGTTGAAATTATGATGTGTAATGGAATGATACATTAGACGAAATGTTTTCATGTTTGAAGACATGTGACCTACTCCAGTTTATAATCCAGTAGCAAAGCGGGTGGCCAGTCCAAGAATTATATTATCCGACTCTAATTTATTCCGAGCTACCAGCTCTAATAAATAGAGTTCACTTCAAACGGCCTATTTCGATTGCTAATACCGGTTTGAATACACAATAATATATGATACACTCTAGACCAACTGGATCAACAAATTATTATTCAGAGAGCTCAATTATCGACCGATGCTATTGGGCTTTCCAATCTATCAGAACAGTCGAAATTTATTATATTTTGACCTCGACAAATTGTATTGACTCTTCGGTATAGTGAAGGTTTCAATTATGATAAATGATAATAGTGAGTATTTTATATTATATTGAAGAATCAATCATTTCAATATGAGAAACAGTGTCTAAAACTCAATATCATTGACGAACAAATTCTGATTTTGTTTCAAACTTGAAACTGATAGACTTGCATGTGATCCTGTCATTAATTCATAGACATTGATCTGTAATCTATACTATAAATATCGGGGCACCGAGCTTCGCTCGTTATTTATTTATTGATAAACAGAACACAATTCTTCAAAATGATTGGGGAAGGACTAACAGGCACAGCCCAAAACTGTTTCTTCCCCGAATTTTGATAAATGGTCCAAAAAGTTATTTTTCATACACTTGAATTCAGGTTCAATTTTCAGTCAAAATATTTAAAAACAGAAAAGTTCCAATCCAGATTGTTCACAAACCAAATTGAATAACAAAATAACACTCACTAATCACTTAAAACTGTAAAATTATGATTAACTTTGAATATTATGATATACTCTAATTTGGAGTGATAAACCATGTCATGTCAACAAATCAGATTATTTTGATAAAATTTCTAGATAATTATTTCTTGGGAGATATGGTAAGCTGATTGAATGATTACACAGCTGATCTCCCACACAGGCACACGCATCTTATGTTATCGAGAGACGACGAAATTATCATCTGTTTTCCAAGGATGAATTATCCTTTTAATGTCCTTCAGCGTGTTTTCCCAGGGATGAGACCTAGTGCAATCGAATTTTTATATCATAAACCTACTATGTTCCAAATTTCGTGAAAATCGTTTGAGCCGTTTTCGAGATCCGTTGAATATAAATAACAAAAAACCAGATATAAAAATAACAAGATATGAAAATATAAACAGACATACAGAAATTGCTCGCTTAATATAATAGGATAAAGTAAAGAACTGGCTTATATACGTACGAGATAGGAAAATTATGTTTGATGCATCATCACGTCTGAACTACTGGACTAATTTACTAAGATGTTGCATATAAATTCTCAATTAACAGAGGCCTATTTCCAATTCTTCAAAATTTCACTACGTCAAGTTTTCAGTTTATCAAGTTTTAAAATAGATCCTTGCGAAGCACGGGTTACCTGCCAGTTCTGTCATAAATTTATTGACTTCCATGTAACTCTATCATAAGCTCATAATATAAATTGGAATTCTAATCGAAATTTCCCTATAATTTTTTATTGACTTTTCAATTTCAATGTATCTTCTGTATATTACATTATTATTAACTACATAATGACAGTGAAGGTTTCAAAATCAATAACTTTGATATGAGAAACACTGTTAAAAAGTCAATATTCATTGACAATCGAATACCAATTTCGTTATAAATTCAAAACTCATGGACTTGATTGTGTCATAAACTCATCGACTTTTGATATTTAAAGCTTCTAATGACCTCCTATTAAAAGGGGTATATTTTCAAGATACACATTTGACTTAACTACTCATTAAATTTGTATAAAATTGGGTTAATTAAGAAAAATATAAAATAAATAAGTGTTAATGACTTGTCATGTCAATTTTAAAGTTTAGTCATTCTACTTTTAATTGATAAAATCATTGGAGGATAGGTGATTGCCGTTGAAATGCTCATTAAACTCACGTATCCAATAAAAAAACATTCAATTAGCCCTTTTATTCAATTCACTTCTAAATTTTCTGAATTCTAAATTTTTTATATGTTCAGGCGAGGCATTGTAAAGACTTGTTTGTGTCATAAACTCTTTGACTTTCATTAAATTCTGTTATCAATTCATTGACTTCCATCAAATTCTCTCACAAACTCAAATACCAGTTTAAATTATTCTAATTCTGTCACAATTCAAAATTTGTTGATTTTTATCTTCCGCCATAAATTTCAGACGGAAGCTGGGCTCTTTATGACGCATGTCTGCATTCCAGAGGCCACTCAAATTTGGGTATCTGATGTCATTGCTGGCTTTATTTGAGAGAATTTAGAGGAAGCTGCTGTCATCCTGTGTCCCCTCCCCTGTGCCCCTTATCCACTATTCCTCCCCCCTCTATCATCCTCCCCACCCCCTCATCCAACTCCTCTCCACCGCGCACCCGTCTACTGACCCTGAATTTAGCTCAGCTGATGAGCTCTTTGAGTCTGGCTTTCAAATTTTTTGTTGTTTCCCCCAAAATAGCTAGCGAGTTCCGGTCCCTGGGGGGTCATGAGTGGGTGGGGTGTGGCGAGGGGGGGTTCCCAGGGGGGTCACCGATCCTCTAATCGACTCGTCTGGTGTGCTAGTTTATTTTATTTGTTCTGGCTGCAGTGACGGCTCCGAATTAATGGGGGAACTACTCAATTTACTTGGGAAGTTTTGACAGAATTGAAAAAAATGTAATCTTCATACTTCCTATGCGAATAGAAGAATGTTCCTTCAATAGAAGAATAACGCTACATACATACTTCCTATGATTAGACTCATATAACCTAGCCTTTCCTAACCGAGCCATTTTCGGTTTAAAAGGAGATAGATCAGTTGATCGTTTAGCGTTTAATTAACGTAGATGGTGAATATGGCCCTCAAGTTACTTTTCAATCAAATAAATTGTCCCATAACCTTCTCAGTATTTGTATACTTTTGTATAATAGGAAACAGTTTCAATACAATTAGAACGAATTCACACAAATGTCTTGAGTTTCCGCTATGCTTTCTCCAGTCACACTCTATCTGTAAAACTGAGTCATAGCTCTTCAATTTTTCCTTACAAATACAATTGAATCAAATTAATGAAAGAATCAACAGGATAAACCCGAAACTGTTTCTCTCCCTAATTTTGATTAAAACAGTCCAAATGAGGTTTATTAAGATCACAAAAGTTTACAGTCCAGATATACATTATACTAAAAAAAATTATCTGGGTTGATTAGAAAGAGAGAATAATTGAAAAATTGAATAAAATGATTATTACACTAAAATTAAAGTCCAAATATAGATTATACTAAAATTTCTGTGTATGGGTTGATTAGAAAGATGGAATAAATTATTATTACACTCTTGAAAAGGCATCAATTAATTGAAAAATATTGAAAAACTTGATAAATTTGAAACCAGAAAAATCACAAAAACATTCACTATCAGCACAGCTGTATAAGCTGATAGGTGCTATGTGATTGGTTGTTGTATCACTTATTGAGGTGTTAGTCATTGTCATTGGCTGAGGCAAGACACGCCCATATTGGTTGTTGCCCATTCAATCTGTAGTTTTAAAGAGCTCACTAACATATAAAATGTCACGGGTTTCTGAGGTAGTTTAGAGTAGGCCTATCTATATACTTTTATTTATGTAAAAAACAATACTTTTGTGAAAATATTGGTCTATGAAATACTATAAAGCAATCCTTGTGAAATTTTTCCTGCAAATTCAGGTGATGGCACACTTCAAAAGGTAGGTTAGGCTTTTAACATTGTTCGAAAATCATGTATAAAAAATCCTCAATATGATAACTCGTCCTACAAAAAACGATTCTCGTGCAGAATACACAAATTTCTTGGTAATAAACTCTTGTACAAGAAAACGGATTCAACTAGTTTTTGGATTGTTGAACGAGAGAACTTTCAAATTGAGTAAAGATATGTACCTGTGTAAACATAATTTACAGGGAGAAACGATTGAAAAAACAAACTGTGGGTGAATAGAACCGGTTGAGTTGGAGAAAAATAAGAATTCAATAAAATTAGCTGAGCAAGAGAGAGAGAGAAATAGAGAGAAGATGTGAGAGAGTGAAGGAGAGCTCCTATCGGCTTTCTAAAATGACATTTATCCGCTACATTTATACCTTTTCGTAAGTGAAACGACATTTTGATGGAGTAAAAATCGCGAGAATATGCTAAAATATCGGAGACCTAATAGTTGGCTACTCCTATAAATTATGCAAACAGGGAGACAGTTGTATTCCCGCAGAAGACAGGTAAATGTAAGCTTACATTTATCAGGCTTAACTAATCCAGCCTCTCTGCTACTTCTAAATATTTTGATCGTCGTGACCCCGGTGAATGGAGTGAGAGGCATGTGTTTATTTCGCAATAAAAGCTGTTTTCAGCTTTCCTTTTTCAAGTATTTCCATATTTTTTAGACTTCAAGATGGAATTTGATTTCAGATTTTGTAGGTTGTTCAAAATAATTGTGGATGTGAGAAAAGAATTCTCTCATTTGCAAGGAGAAAAAGCATAAATGATTCACCAATTATTTGATTATTATTGATTGTGTCTCAACGTTGCCAGATCGTTTTTCAACAATGTATAATTATGACAAATTATATAATCTCAATTATGAGAATTTATTATTTAATCATTGGAAAACTAACTGATTATTCTAAATAAGAATATCACTCGTATATCGGATAATTCATACTTGCATCAGCTATCTTTAATAGAAGGCAGTGGCAAGACAGAGAATCGGCAACGCTGTTCTATCTTTCTCCACTGCCATTACAACGTGGACATTAGTGAGATTGAGTCAGACCGTCCCTACAATGGAATTTGGGCTTGAGTATAATTACGAATAATGCAGAGGAAAAAAGAGGAGGTTGATGATGATGATGATGATGAGGAGGAGGACAAGGAGGAGGAGGTGGAGAAGATGAAGGAGGAAGAGGAAAAGGTGGAGGAGTGGGGGGTGGAGGAGAAGGAGGAGATGGAGGAGAATGAGTAGGAGGAGGAGAAGTGGTAGGAGAAGGAGGAGGAGATGGTGGTGAAGGAGGAGGAAGTGAGAGAATTTCTGGTCCAGAGTCCAGACAAAGCTGGTTTGTCGCGAACTAAGTGCGTTCCAAACCTCTTTCAAACCACTTCCGAAAACAATGTCTATTGTTTTTGGAACGCTTAGCCGCAAGCATTTCTGTTGCTCAGTGCAAATTGAGTTGCTTAGCCGGTTGCTTAGTTCAGTTGCCGGTCTTCCAATGAGTCTCCAACCTGTGGCAACTTCTTTGGAACTCAATTTATTCGGCTAACTTGAAAACTGGTCAACTCTTGTTCAAAGAATTGAAAATCGTATACAGTGAAACCTCGATATACTACATCTCAAGTGACCGCTTAAAATGAACTATTATGAGGTCCGTACTAAATCAGGGTGCACTATAATTATATGTTTTAAATCGAGGTTCCACTGTAATGCAAAGTATAACCTCCAATACTCAAAACAATCACTATTGTAGTATATCGCTCCATAAACAGAGCTGGATCAGCTGGTGGTTTTAACTCAGAATGTAACACATTATAATCTTCTATATATAATATATATATATATATATAATATATATATATATATATAATATATATATATATAAAAGCGAAATGGCACTCACTGACTGACTGACTGACTCACTCACTCACTCACTCGCAGAACTAAAAATCTACCGGACCAAAAACGTTCAAATTTGGTAGGTATGTTAAGTTGGCCCTTTAGAGGCGCACTAAGAAATCTTTTGGCAATATTTTAACTATAAGGGTGGTTTTTAAGGGTTTAAAGTTTGTCTTTTAGCATGTATATTCTTCTTATTCTCCTAATTATAATTGAAAAATTTCCATACCATATAGAACTATAATCTAGAGAGAGTACCTCTTCGAAACAGTTGTTAACTGGTAACTAAATTAATAATTTTGTCAGGTTGGTATTAAGTTGAGTTTAATTTGTTACGTTGGCACCAAGTTGAAGATTAAAATGCATTTATCGCGGAAAAATTGATTGGGCACTGCTACTTCAATACTCGCTTCGCTCGCCATATCCGTTTAGCCAGACGTTTAGTCTGGATCTGGATCCCCGACTGGATCGTCCTAACATATGATAAAAATGCTCAAATGAAAAATGCAGGCGAGCCAAGCGAGCCTGCTGATCTCATTCTTCGACGATCCAGTCGGGGGTCCAGGGGGCGGAGCCCCCTGGCTAGACGTATATAGCAAGCGAAGCGAGCCTGACTGCTAGTAATATATAATGCGACCATAACTTGAGTTTAACGCTATTGAGAATACGAGCCTCAACTTCTCAAATCCATGATGAAATTGTAGAAATGCAAACTTATGTTGTCACATGCAGGTCAGTAAAATCATTGAGAAAACATATTGGTTTTCTATTCGAAACTATTGAAATTGAAATTTATTCATAACACTGACAATTTACAAACAAAAGAAAATGAACTTAACAAATCAGTACAATAATTTTCAAAAAATAAAAAACTAAAATACATAATAAAATATCATCTTCTAATTCTATTTATATAAATGAAAATAATTAAAAACTAACAAAAACATTAAGTAGCGTCAGAGTTATGATTAAGGTACTTCATAAGCTATTAGCTGAGTTGAAGTTACCTACTCTGAAAATTAAACTATTTGACCTTTGCAAGAGACAGAAGCCTCGAAAAAAAAATTAACAGAAAATCTTTGTCTATTCACAGAAAATGAATTGAAAGGAGTGAACATTACAGAAGTTATTTATAGAAACCAAAAAGTATAATACAATCCTAGGAGAATAAATAAAGAAGAATTCGAGGACATATACATTTACATATAGAATGTATATGAACTATAATTCATGAATATATATGAACTAAAGTCATAATATATTAATGAAAAAAAAAATAAAATTCCTGAGACAGAAAAATTGATAGAACCCTGGGAAGCAATAGTAGAAATTCTCAAAAGAATGTAAAAAAAGAATTCACGTGAAAATGAAAATTGAAAAATCGCTCATCAAAATCAAAATTGAATAAAAAGTGTTTCAATTTCTTCAAAAATGTTATCAGTGAGCCACTGTGGATGTAATATGTAGAGGTAACTTATTAAAGGAATTTGGAGCACTGTAATCGTAAAACCGTTTGAAGGCTTCACATGTAGGGTTTGCAAGAACAACCAAATTTCTGTCTCTCAATCTGTTTGAGAAAACTAAGGCATTCCCATATTATTTATGCTCTATTCCTCTTCTCATTTCTATTCATTCCTATTTAAAGGTAATCATCAATTGATTGAATTTCATACTTATTTTTAGTACCTGTCACTATATAATCTACCGTTTCAAATTGGATTAGAAATTTTAAGAAGCTATAACATTAATTCTTCTATGGAGGTTTCAAATTATGTGAATATAGTACTTGATTAGAAAATTCTTCTCTGGCCGGCTTTTTGTCTTTAGTAATATACATCTCATAATTATTTTGATGTGCTTCATAGCTCATAATCCCTAAACCTCGTTCATTATTCCAGAATTCTAACGGAAAGAAGTTCAAGGAGTCAATAAAATTTAATTTCACGGGGATCATGAAGCTATGTCGTGTACAATCCTCCAATCACGTGACTGATTGACAATTTCACCTCTATGATTGGTTGCTATTGTGATTAAGTGACGAAGAATATAGAATCTTAGAGCAATAATGTAGGTATCTTTTCTCTATGTGTCTGGATCTTTTCTCTATATCTGTATCTAGTCTCTATGGTGGAGATTAATTTCTAAAGAGGATTATATTTGAAGTATCTTTCCTCTATAGTGAGGTCCACGTTATAATGACAGTGGAGAAAGATAGGAGAAAGACGTTGCCGATCCTCAGTCTTGTCAATGCCTTCTATAGACGGTAGCTGATACAGGTTTATTGATGGTTTAACTGTTCATTCTCGTTCAAAATAATCAATTATATTTAATTAAGCAATAAATTATATTTTTCAATAATTTCATGATGAATTTTCATAATTAATATGAAATATTTTTAAAATTTAATTCTACATTGTTAAAAGACGATCTGGCAACAGAGCAAAGCGAGAAAGTGATAGCGCTATCCGCTTTGTTGAATGATAGACAAGGATAGCAATACCATTGCTGATCAAACACTGCCATTATAACGTGGAACTTACTATTGTATCTATAGAGATTGACCTCTATAGAGAAGTTTAGAGATATATACGACGGTTATACCATACAGAAAATATAGCATAAGAAAAATATAATACCGTATACCTTAGAGAAAAGAGCATTATGATAGCTTGTATACCATAGAGGAAAAATAGCAGAAAAGCTATCTTTTTTCTATGATAATACTCTCGGTATATTTTGCGGAACAAATTATGCTAACGATCTTGTTATTCATGATAAGAACATCATATTATTGACATCACTACCTATCATTGCATCCATGACGAATAGTATTATAGTAGTCATCCCAGCATTATTCAATAGCTTAACATTTTGAATTGCGCGCTAATTTATTAGCATTGTGAGTGATGAATGAAACAAAGGCCAACCGTTGAACATGTGACTGATTGTAGCTTACGTATAGTGAGGTCCACGTTATAATGGCAGCGGAAAAAGATAGGAGAACAGCCTTGCCGATTCTCTGCCTTGCCATTAAATTTTATCAGATACAATAATCTTAGTAATGTCTCAATCGATGTTTCTTGATTGAACCAACTATAGCCATAGAATAACCTTTCTGAATAATAAGACTAGATGCTGATCCAACCACAGATTTATGAAAAATCGAGATATCGGTTTTGGTTGTTACACAATTATCAATTTATGGTAAACGTGAAGAGCAGCTGTATTTATACTAAACGTCGAGCAACGCTATTGGTGGAAGCCTTGAACTATCCAGGTGAACGCTTGCGATTGGCCTAAACAAACTCCTCCCCAATTGGCGTTTCAGACAAAACAAAATGGCGATTCAAACAGCAAACACAGCGAATGAAGATTTTTAAAGAGTCACGTGTTACGAAATAATTATACAAAATTAATTGATAAATTATTCAAAAACATAGAATACTCATAGAGTATAGAAAATTGATTTTTCATATCGACAAAACAAAATGGCGATTCAAACAGCAAACACAGCGATTGAAGATTTTTAAAGAGTCATGTGTAACGAAATAATTATACAAAATTAATTGATAAATTATTCAAAAACAAAGAATACTCATAGAGTATAGAAAATTGATTTTTCATATCGACAAAACAAAATGGCGATTCAAACAGCAAACACAGCGATTGAAGATTTTTAAAGAGTCATGTGTTACGAAATAATTATACAAAATTAATTGATAAATTATTCAAAAACATAGAATACTCATAGAGTATAGAAAATTGATTTTTCATATCGACAAAACAAAATGGCGATTCAAACAGCAAACACAGCGATTGAAGATTTTTAAAGAGTCATGTGTTACGAAATAATTATACAAAATTAATTGATAAATTATTCAAAAACATAGAATACTCATAGAGTATAGAAAATTGATTTTTCATATTGAACAGTTCCTCTTCAATGACCTTTCATCGTTCAAGTCAAAGGGTAGTAGTCATTTCCTATAATAATTAGTCTAAACATTCAATAGCCCTATTAAAATACTTAATCCATTTGTTATTAATCTATTTATCTACAGAAATAAATCTTTATCCTGTATTTTTGTCTTCAACTGACTATACTTCGTTAACTAACTATTACCAACCGTGGGGTCCCATCTGACCGAATCCCAAAAGGTCGAAGAGTATACTTTCCGATATGGTCGAATCCCATCTAGCCGATGAGATTCGATCAATTGCGACGAACCACAACATTTTTCTATCAAAATGGGATTCGACTGTTTGAGAATCGGTCAGATGGGAAAATCAAATTTTCGACCTTTTGCGACAGTTGAGATTTTCGGCCAAATGGGATTACTATTAAAACTTTTCGATCATTTGGGAATCGACCATTTGGGAAAGTACAAGTTTCAATTCTACCATTTGGGATTCTTCAATTTTCGATCTTTTGCGACAAAATAATAATTTCGACCAAATGGGAATTGGTAATTTGGCATGCCACCTAACCAACTACTATAATAAAACACTGCAATATTGTCTAAATATACCCAGGAATTCATTAAAAAGTTTATGACGAATTCATTGAAAAGCTACAAACATGTTTCAACAGCTACAGTGACATGGGTCACTGAACATATTCCAGTGTTTTATTATGGATAAATATCACTACATCTCACCAGAAACAGTATAAGAAGAAAACATATAAAACTACTATCTTTTTAAATTCGGAACTGTATAAATCTGTTTTAAACGGGCCTATATTAGAAATCTTTATAAAACTGTAGAATTTGATAGTATAATAATATATTTAATTACCATATATTCAATTATTTAATTTAATTTATTTTATATATTTAATTACTATAATATTATTTCATAATTTGGCAGTATATGTTTTTATTTCATCACTATCTTTATCCTTAACTATATTTATCTATATATTATTTCATTTAACATAGTGTGAATTAAATTCTTCAATAATTTCAATACTGATTCATGAGCTTATTCCAAGAATGATAACTAGGCACTGAATTTTTCAACTGGTTAGTGAAAACACCAATGTATTCTATACAAGAGTTCTTGGATTCCAATATGATTATTGATGTTTGATTTCTTAAAGATTTTCTTTCTTGTTTTAATATTTTGACAGGGCCTTGTTTGTACTGTTGTTTGTATAGTGATGAATATTTGAATTCTTCTGGGCTTACTTTAGATGTAGTTATGTTTATGTGTTTATATTTATGTATATCGTATATACTTTCAATTATATTAACTTATAACCTTCTGACTTGCATAATGTTAGTATAGTTTTGACTTTGTCTAATGCCGATGTTGCTTAATGAAGTGTAAAATTATGTGTGTTTTTATTTCATTACTATCTTTATCCTTAACTATATTTATCTGTATATTATTTCATTTAACATAGTGTGAATTAAATTCATCAATAATTTGAATACTGATTCATGAGCTAATTCCGAGTATGAAGTGTAAGAGAGTGATAATTTTGAGTGCCAGTACATCAAATAAAAATATAATTATAATAATTTAAATGCAAGTTAATTATTGTTCCCGTTCATCCCACGATTGTTGACTGTCCTATCGGCTTACAGCTTCCAACATCCTGTATAGGACCAGAGAGTACAAAATGTAACTATATCTGTATATTTATATAAAAGCGAAGTGGCACTCACTCACTGATTGACTGACTGACTAACTGACTGACTGGCTGACTCACTCACTCACTCGCATAACTAAAAATCTACCGGACCAAAAACGTTCAAATTTGGTAGGTATGTTCAGTTGGCCCTTTAGAGGCGCACTAAGAAATCTTTTGGCAATATTTTAACTCTAAGGGTTGTTTTTAAGGGTTTAAAGTTCGTCTTTTAGCATGTATATTCTTCTTCTCCCAATCTCTTAATTATAATTGAAATTTCTATATCATATGTTACTATAGAACTATAATACAGATAGAGTACCTCTTCGAAACAGTTGTTAACTGGCAACTAAATTAATAATTTTGTCAGGTTGGCATTAAGTTGAGTTGACTTTGTTAGGTTGGCACCAAGTTGAAGATTTAAATGCATTTATCGCGGAAAAATTTATTGGGCACTGCTACTTCAATCCTGGGAATATTATATTACTAGCAGTCAGGCTCGCTTCGCTCGCCATATCCGTTCAGCCAGCCGTTTAGTCTGGACCCCCGACTGGATTGTCCTAACATATGATAAAAATACCCAAATGAAAAATGCAGGCGAGCGAAGCGAGCAAACCGCTATTCACAAAAATAACGTCACACCATATGTTAATATAGAACTATAATCTAGAGAGAGTACCTCTTCGAAACAGTTGTTAACTGGCAACTAAATTAATAATTTTGTCAGGTTGGCATTAAGTTGAGTTGACTTTGTTAGGTTGGCACCAAGTTGAAGATTTAAATGCATTTATCGCGGAAAAATTTATTGGGCACTGCTACTTCAATCCTGGGAATATTATATTACTAGCAGTCAGGCTCGCTTCGCTCGCCATATCCGTTTAGCCAGCCGTTTAGTCTGGACCCCCGACTGGATTGTCCTAACATATGATAAAAATACCCAAATGAAAAATGCAGGCGAGCGAAGCGAGCCTGCTGATCTCATTCTTGGACGATCCAGTCAGGGGTCCAGGGGGCGGAGCCCCCTGGCTAGACGGATATGGCGAGCGAAGCGAGCCTGACGGCTAGTATACTATAGAGTATAGTGTATATTCTGTACTTACCTTATGGGACAAATCTATAACCACAGAAAAGAAAACCTACGTTTATTTACTCCATGCTATAACCTACACCCCATATCCTGCATCGCCTAGTTGTTATAACGGGGTTCACTTCATTCTGACAGCATTCCTGTTAAAGCTCCCCATTGAAGCTCCCCATTACACATTAGAGCACCCCATTGAACCAATGCTGACTGTAGTGAATCTTTCTGTAGTTGTCATCAATAAAACCCACGTCTTGGCTGGTTTTATGAATGAACCGAACAAGTACAACTTTACTATAATGAACCTCGTACTGGTCTCCAGTGCTTAGCTTGCATGAATGAATAATGCGGACTATTAAAACGGACCTATAAGCGTAATTTATGTTTGTGTTGGAGAGAGGTGAACATAATGACTAGGACAGGTTTGTGGGGACAAGGATGGTGATTTTTTTAAAAAAGAAATGTTATGTGCATGCAGAAGAAAATAATGCATAATGGTAGATCCTAGAAAACACAAGGTCAATGAGATTCAAGAGATAGAAAGGTTACTAGAACTAGACTATTGAAATCATATATTGATTCAAACAATTGACTTGTGATTGTGTTATAGAGAAAAGATAGCATAAGAAGATATTACATTATATATAGGGCGTTTAGGTTCCAAATTTCATTCTCAACTCAATCCGATAGTAATTCTTTATCGTGAAGCTCTGTGACGCTGGTAGTCTCTCATACTGTGCCGTTCTTACACTCTCACCCGGCCAAAACAGTGATAATAGACAGTTGTCGACAGTAATCAGCTTGAGTTAACTAAAAATATAGCATAATAATATATTCTATGATACAGGGCGTCTTTGTTTCAAATGTGAATGCTATCTGAAGCCGATAGTCCTAGTAGTTCTTTATCGTGAAGCTCTGTGACGCTGGTAATCTCTCATACTGTATAACTTTTTTAATCGTATTTCTTATTATTCTATTTGAGAGATTATTTCCTCATAATGTTGTGATGTAGATTCATTATAATTGTTCAGGATGGTTAAGTGGGAGAGAGGGCCGGCTGCGCCATAACTTCGCCCTCCAGGTTAAAATAAAGGCAGCCTATCTATCTATCTATACTGTGCCGTTCTTGCACCTCATCATCTATTAGTGATAATAGACAGTAGTCGACAGTAATCGGCTTGAAATTTGTAACATAAACGACATATACCATGTTCTTATACTATCTTTCCTCAATGGTAATACTAATTAAATATAAATAAATAACATTGTACAAATTACATCCTAGTAAAAAACATTTTATTTAATCAATTTTCTACATTTATCCAGTAACAGGTAATTCGTGCTCCACAAAAGTACAATTGAAAACTCGACAAACTGAAATCTTGACCTACTGAAACTTTGAATAATTCAAAATAGGCCTATAACCATCCTCGGTAAATTAAGAATCAATATGCAAAATTTCAAGTTAATCAATTCAGTAGTTCAGACGTGATGATGCGTCATTTGTGAGTCTACTATCCTGTACGTGTACACGCCAATTCCTTCCTTCATTTTAATATCGGGGCACCGAGCTTCCCTCGTTATTTTCATTTATTGATAAACAGAACACAATAATTCTTTGAATGATATTGTTTATATTTTACAGCTGGCTATACGTCAGCTTATGAATTTCGGGGATGAGATATTTTGATTTTTCACTGACGCACTTTTTATTATCCACAGACGACGAAAGTCTCAGCTGTTTTTCCAAGGATAATTTATCCTTTTAATGTCGTTCAGCGAGTTTTCCCAGGTATGAGACCTAGTGGAATCGAATTTTAAATTGTTTGTTTTATTCTAATCTATATTCTCAGATTGTGACTTGGTGTAGAAAATTGAAATGAACATAACCTATGTATAATATTTGGAAAATTTGGAACTAAATTAGGAAATTGGAAAAGTTTTGGTAAATTTCTCTTTCGATCATTGTATTGTTTGTGCTAACCTAATAAATGAATGAATAAATAAATTAATAATTAAACCTACTATGTTCCAAATTTCGTGAAAATCATTAGAGCCGTTTTCGAGATCCGTTGGACATAAATAACCATAAATAAATATAAATAACCAAATAGACCTATAAAAATACAGAGAATTGCTCGCTTAATAATATAATAGGATTCAATGCACGAGGTTACACAATATGGTGGATCCAGACCTAGACAAACTAGTCAATGAGTTCAGGAGATGGAAAGCAAATGAAATGCGGTTATATTAAATGATTTAGCATTTAGGATCCCAATTAGAGTCGTGAGCTCTATTTGGATTGGAGGTGGGCTGTAGCTCAAAGTAAAGAACGACTTCTTCTGTGGGTTCCTTCTTCTGTGACTGTATTGAGCACTACACACCTGTAACTCTACGCCCACTTTACACTGGCCCACAGTATGCCCACTTTAAAGACTGTAAGACGGTAAGCCCACTTTACACTGTCCCACTCAACGGGGCATGCTCTTGGTAAACGTACTTCTTGGGATATAGCTGGATTTCCACTTACAGTGAACGTCACCGGATTAGTGCAATATTATTAACATGAGTTTTAATTGAACTATTCCCACTCCAATAACTTCATGCGATATTAATGGATTTGATAGTAAATGTGTATATTGATAGTTAATCCAAACATTAATTCGTTGACCTTTTTTTTTATCAATCAATGCAGAAAGTTCATCAACACCAGATATCTAATTGAACTATTTCCACTCCAATAACTTTATGCGTTATAGATGGATTTGATAGTATATGTGTATATTGATAGTTAATCCAAACATTAATTCGTTGACCTTCTTTTTTATCAATCAATGCAGAAAGTTCATCAACACCAGATATCTAATTGAACTATTTCCACTCCAATTACCTCATGCAATATAGATGGATTTGATAGTATATGTGTATATTGATAGTTGATCCAAACATTAATTCGATGACCTTTATTTTTATCAATCAATGCAGAAAGTACATGAACACCTGCGTTTCAAAGATATTTTTGTGTTGGAATGAATGTTTCTGTAAAAAATACACATTTAAAATCTTAGATGAAATGTAATGTGAAGATAATGGTACTGCACACATCAGAGGAACAGGAAGGCACAGATAGATATTTAATGGATAAATGAGAGGATAAATTGAAAGGACTGTGGACATTGTCCATCTAATGACAGTGGACTATGACGTCTTAGATTTTTTCTCTCACCAAACATAAACGTTCATCTTTTCATACAATCAACAACCATTAACTTCATATTTTTTACAAGTGAAGCTAGTGTAGAGTAGTAGACTAGTTGTACAGTATATTCCCGAGTTTGGTAGTCGTTTATAATTTTTGTTATCATATAGATTCTTCTCTGTTTATAACTTTAATTTCAAGATATCTTGGATTCTTGTGGTTGAAATCTTGGATTGGTTACAATTTCCTTATACTAACTGATATCTTTGCTACCAAAAGACCTGCATTATAGTTAGAGGAAAGCGATCAATATGTTTCTAGTATGATCAACAGAAGGCAGCATTATGAATAAAATAGTTATTTGTGCAACTAGTGCGCAAAGTGACAGTTTGCTGCACCGAAAGAAACGTTTACGCCCGAGCCGTAGGCGAGGGCGGAATGGTTTCTTGAGTGCAGCAGAGGAACTTTGCGCACGTATTTCACATTAAGTTTTTCCTACAGTTACCATTAAATATGAAAAGTGGGTAATTATGGGTAAAATTGCCTGAAATCCATCAAATGTATATCTGTGTAATTTTATTATTAATAAATAAAATAGAATGTAGTATGTGTGTTTGAATGGCGGCTGTGTGCTGTCAACTGCTGTCATCCACCACAGTCCACCACCTCAAGACTCTTATAACGTGCTAGACCCACAGTCACAGTTACCAACTTAATTTTGATTTTGCTGCACTGGTGCTCCATATAACCTACTAACTATTTTGCGTTGCCATGTTGCAAATCTGGAGTGCAGGAAAAATTCCCGCACTAGAGCGGAAAAGTGATTCTTTGCGTTCCGTAATCAGTGTAGCAATGGCCACTTTTCAACGTAACTGTAGGAAATAAAATTTACTCTACAGTAATTTGCAGTACATTTTTCACCCTGTGTATTGAATTAAATTTGTAAACTTCATGTGCTACTCACTACTAACATCCGCTACTTGATCAACTGTCTAAAAAGCAGTCGTCAGGTCATGTCAGAGGCCCTAAAATTGATTAGTTGCGACCTGAAAACTCTGACACCATACCTGAGCCAGCCAGCTCCCTTGATATTAATTAATTAAACTTGGTAAAAAAATGTGTGAAAAAATGTTATCTCTGAAGGAACAAGGCCATGATCTTTCATGAAACATCATGATCAAGATGTTTGATCATTCGATCGGGAAATAGAAGATGTATAACCTATTTTCGGGACATGTTGATCATTAACAAAATTTTGGAATAGAATAGTTTTGGGCCAAGCCTGTTGTTCTATCCCAATCATATCCATATGATCTGTAATTTTATCAACAAATAAATAAAATGAATAATAAAATAGTGTTCAAACCTCTTATTCGAGTGTTCAAACTTCTACCTCTTCGATTATACTGTACCTCCATTTATACTTCACTTTACTAGACTACTTAAGTCCTATATTCCACAATCCAACCTGTCTTATACCACAGTACCTCTTCGGATAAAAGATTGCTGATTAGAGATTGCATAGACTTCTTTCCCTTTCTAAAGCCTACTCAGCTTTTGTGGACTGATGAGTGAAAAATGGACAAGTAAAGATGAGCAAGAGGAAGCTCTTCTTGTCTCATCTCTATGGAGACGCGACTGCATCTCTAAAGAGAGACGGGTAACACCCTGGGGCTTCAGTCCTTTCTTCTGTTGAGCCAAGAATGATAATATGACGGCGGCTTAGTATACTCCTTATACTTTTTCATGCTCTCTAATACTCTCTCATACGCTCTCTCACTCTCTCTTATTCTCTCATACTCTCTCTCTCTCTTTTACTCTATCATACTTTCTCATACTCTCTTGAATGTTGATGCTTTTCATTGCTGAATGCTGTTTATTCTCTCATGAAACTACCTCGTCTTCTATATTGTAGCCAGTGAAACTCATCTATAGTGAGGTCCACGTTATAATGGCAGTGTAGGAAGATAGGAGAAAAGGGTTGCCAGATCTCAGCCTTGCCACCCAAACAGCTGATACTGAATTTAACTGTTCATTATTGTTGAAAATAGTTAATCATATTTTATTTGTCAAGAAAATATATTTTTTAAAGATGTAATAATAAATGTTCATGGTTGGGATAAAATATTTTGTCAATTAGTTGAATTTCTACATTATTGATAAACGATGTGGCAACATCGCAATGCGTGAAAGAGATAGCGCCATCTGCTCTGTTGAACGATAGACAAGGATAGCAACACCAATGCTAATCACACACTGCCATTGTAGACCTCATTATAGGTACCGAGTAAAAAGCCTTTATTAGTGGTGCTTTAGTATGTCTGTATAGAACACATATTGTTAATAGATGAACCTATTTCATACCTTGCTATTGCAATCAAGCATGGTTACTGAGGGAGAGTGAATTCTATATATTATGCTGTACATTGTGTGATATTCACTTATCTTGAAGATAGAATTGGCAGGGTCTCAGTATCTGTTTGTAGAGATTTCAGTTCATCAAGTGTCTATTTTGATTAGTAAGATGAGAGTATTTCATAGCTTACTGTTGCAATCAATATCCTTGGTTTTTTTGGGAATGGATCCTATTACATGGTTTGATATTACTTGTCTTGGAGATGAAATTGGTAGGGTCTCAGTATCAGTTCGTCGAAATTCCAGTTCATCAAGTGTCTATTTTGATTAATAAGATGATAGTATTTCATAGCTTACTGTTGCAATCAATAATCTTGGTTTTTTGGGAATGGATACAATTTTTTGGGAATTACATGGTTTAATATTTAATTGTCTTGAAGATAAAATTGGGAGTCTCAGATCGTCGAGATGTCAGTAGAACAAGTGCCCATTTGATAAGTAAGATGTTGCAATCTACAACCATGGTTCTTGTGTGGGGAAGAATTCTGTATATTATACATGATTTGATATTTACTTGTCTTATAGATGTAAAAGGGAGGGTCTCAGTTCGTCGAGATCCCAGTTAATCAAGTGCCTATTATGATTAGGAAGATGAACCTATTTCATACCTCACTGTTGCAATCAATATCCTTGGTTTTTTGTGAGAATGGATTTTATTACATGGTTTGATATTTACTTGTCTGGAAGATAAAATTGGGAGGGTCTCACATCGTCGAAATGTCATTCCATAAAGTGCTTATTTTGATTAGTGAGACGAGCCTATTTTATACCTTACTGTTGTAATCAATATCCTTGGTTTTTTTAGTGGGAATGAATCCTATAATCCTATATTATACATGGTTTGATATTTACTAGTCTTGAAGATAACATTGGGAGGATCTCAGTTTCTCGAGATCTCAGATAATCAAGTGCCTATATTGATTTTAGTAGGATGAACCAATTTCATACTTCACTGTTGTAATCTACATCAATGGTTTTCGTGTGGGAAAGAATTATGTATATTATTCATGGTTTGATATTCACTTGCCTTGAAGATAAAATAGGAAGGGTCTTAATTTGTCAAGATTCCAGTTCATCAAGTGCCTATTTTGACCATTTTTTGAAGTAGTTTAAATTAGATTAGATTTCTTTATTTATGTATGTTACAATAATTATTAGTAGATTTTACTAGTAGATAATTAGCCTACTTGTAGATATAATAGAAAGGGTCTTAATTTGTCAAGATTTCAGTTCATCGAGTGCCTATTTTGACCATTTCTTGAAGTTGATTAGATTAGATTAGATTTCTTTATTTACGTATGTTACAATAATTACTAGCTTATACACTTGAGATACTGAAAGAAGTGGAAAGATCAGCCGTCTAGTTCGTCAAGTTTTCACGACATCATGCAGGCTTGATACACACAATCAGCTACAGAGTTACACACTAGTTAGGGATTAGTGAGAATGGGTTAGAGAAAAGCTAGTTAAAGTTTGCGTTTGAGAAAGGTTTCTCTTTGAGGTTTACTTTCAAATGTTATCAAGCTGGTATTATCAGTTGTTAAAATGTGTACTACAGGGTAAAGTTCTTGGCAGGAGAGGTGTTGGTAGGAGACAAATAATTTCCTGGTTGAAGAATTTGAGAACTTGGTTTGCAGTGTCCACCCCGTAACTTTTTAGAGCGGCTGTCAACAAAGTTTTAATTGCCAGATAATTGCCAACATTCGGTAACGGATGGGTACCAAAAGAAGTTTATTTAATAGTTCTAGAACCAGATATGGGCTTATTATACTGTATAGATCCACTAGACTTCCTGAAAGCAACAGAAACTTGACGAACTGAATACTGGACGTACTGAAGTTGCCTATCCGGGCTGATTCTTGATCAACTGAGATCTGCATGAAGTGGATGTCATCCATGAAATACATTATAAAATTTCATGTTAATTCTTCGTGTATGGTTCCTCATTGAACAGCGTTCAATTCCAATATTTTTTCAAATCTTGAACAAAGTATTCCAATTGTTTGTATGTTATTGTTTGAGTATCCTTAGTTTTTCTCTCCTAATCAGTGCTTCTTTGCAAAAATATAAATAAAGAAATAAATAAATATATTAACTGAGTTTTGAATGAAGTGGATGTCACATTATAAAATGTCATTCTTATTCTTCGTGAATTTTTCTTCATTGAATAAAATTTCACTCCAATACATTTTCTCAAATCTTGAACAAAGTATTCGAATTGTTTGTATGTTATATGTCTGTTGCTGTTTCTTCATTGCTCCGATACTTCACTCAAATCTTGAACACAATATTTGGATTGCTTGTATTTTATATGACTTTGTATCAGGTTGATTGTGAAAGATATATGATAATGATTAAATGAAAAACAATATTCCTGTTGTCACCAACCCACTGTCTCTTTCTATCTTAAGTCTGCAACATTCTCATGCTGAGGTATTGTACTTTTCATTCATGCATCACTGCTTTTCTGAAAAACATGCACAAAAAGATGTAAAGAAAAACAGGAATGATGTACTTAGCTCTCAACCTATTATAACTCAAAATGGGACAGCAATTAGACCCCCTGTGGTTTGTAGTTCACTAAGCCGACTTGCAGAGAGTATATAATATATATTGTAAATATATCTATAATATATTCAACTTCACTATATAATCGACTGTAAATAATGTCCCACGCTGAGGAATAAATAAATAAATGAGTGAAGGACGTACAAGCTTTTATCTTAACTGAAACGTGTAATACATCCAAAGTGACTTAACATTAAATACTGTAATTCATTATACAGGTACTGGTTGAAGCAATAAAGTATCTATGATGAAATGCTATTTCATAGAATAATTCCTCGGTAACTAACATTGGTACCTTATAAAATAATGAATAATATTGTCAGTTACATCACGTTTTACTTGGATATAAATGGTGATGATTTAGGTTAATCCCTACTGTGTGGTTTCACACATAATAGCTTCTTTATTTGAGAGTTGGTCAGGTGTCTTATTTTCAACGATTTCATTAACAATACATATTTTGTAATGTTTATTTGCAGTAGATATTGCAAATAGATGTTTCTCCAATACTTGACGTGTCATTGAGGTTTATTATTATACATGAAATGGTCTTCGACTCATAAATATCCAAAAAAAACTTTATAATTTTCAGAGATTATTCTAAGCGCCTCTTGCTGCAATTGCATTAAGTACAATTAAAAACTGATTTATAGTTTATTTACTATATTAACGGTTTACAACTAATATATTTATGTTGTTGTCCAGTATATACACAAAAATAAGACTAAAATGAGCATAAACGGTATGATTCATTCATATAACACCCGCCAAAGACAGCTATTTACTGGTTTATCTATAATTATTATAAAAGCGAAATGGCACTCACTCACTGACTGACTGACTCACTCACTCACTCGCAGAACTAAAAATCTACCGGACCAAAAACGTTCATATTTGGTAGGTATGTTCAGTTGGCCCTTTAGAGGCGCACTAAGAAATCTTTTGGCTATATTTTAACTCTAAGGGTGGTTTTTAAGGGTTTAAAGTTCGTCTTTTAGCATGTATATTCTTCTTATTCTCTTAATTATAATTGAAAAATGTCCATACCATATGTTATATATATATATATATAATATATATATATATATATATATATATAATATATATATATATAATATATATATATATATATATATAGAACTATAATCTAGAGAGAGTACCTCTTCGAAACAGTTGTTAACTACTGGTAACTAAATTATTAATTTTGTCAGGTTGGCATTAAGTTGAGTTGACTTTGTTAGGTTGGCACCAAGTTGAAGATTGAAATGCATTTATCGCGGAAAAATTGATTGGGCACTGCTACTTCAATCAGAGCTAGTATTATCATAATAAATTCACTTCAATTTGATTATGAAAGACTGGGAAAGTAGACACGTTTGTTACTTTTGTAACAGAATATGGATTACATTCGTTCAAAACATGACTCGAGTCTCAGATTTTCAATAATATTGGCATGATTTTGCAATGAAGAATCAAATTTGATTTGTTATTATGAAATTTCCTAATTTTTCAATTTTTTGTTACAGGTAAGGGATTTCCCAGTCGTTTCTCCAGTAAACTTCTCTAGTATCTGAGTAAGTAACCCAGCTTCAGTTTCGGTGAAATATCCACTTCTTAATTTACTTTTGACTAAATTCACTTATTTGATTTCACTTATTTTACTTATAATATGAGTGAGTAACCCAGCTTTATTGGTAATGAATCCTTTACGTTCTCTATCATTTTCAGGAAATATCCACTTCCTAATTAACTTTTGACTAAATTTACTTATTCAACGGTTCAACTTACCATTTTTCTGGGAATGAAATAAATAATACAAGGTATGGATTTAATTGATTCAATAGATGTCGTTGATTTATGGGGATCATAAAATAATAAATCAACCAAACACAAATCAATTTCATGAAGTTTGTGTAATCAGTGTAGTTCTTGGTCAAGTTGCTCTTTTTGTTACGAACGATGTAAGAAATGGCTGGTATTGCATCAAATGAATGTAATAGAATGAGCTTTAGTAATATAACATTCAAGTTGAATTTCGTTTCATAATTGAATAGACTTAAAACGTTGTCAAAAATCCACTTTAATAAAGTCTATCCAATTATGGAAAAGTTCCATAACATCAACATTCACGCTACAATAGTATATTTCGCACCTAGAGCAGAAAAACATTTTTGCCCGTGGTGCGAACAATATTTTTCGCCACACTACAGGTATTGCTGACAAAATAAATAAAGAATACAAAATAAAGAATACTTGTTAAGCTATCGTACCTATCTCTTGATTTTAGTGGTAGAAGATTTTTGCAGTCAGGATTTCAGATTCTTTTAAAATTTCACTTGGAATACCACAGTCATCTTCAAGCATTTTTGAAAATTCGGAATGCACTAATCAACAATAAATAATCGAATAAAACTGGTTGCGAAGCGAATTAGTTTGATTCGAAACTGGAATTGAAATCATGGTGACTTCAGCTGATGATGAAAGTGGACACTCGCCCGATCTAGCGGATGACTTATTAACTACTTTCATGAGCGGCTGGAAAGAGACAACTTTCTGGCCTAGACCGGAAAAGAAACCCTTTTCTGACGTCGTCTGCAAACAAGGTCTTTCAGATCTACGTAGGGACTGGAAAACAGCTGCTTTCTGTGCAGTGTGGCGGAAACTTAATTTCGTTTGATGTTTCACATTGTCTACTATGCTAACAAAAATATTGTGATTATTGGAAAATGTATATTCTTTTTCTGAAATGTATCAGGAATTAATTGTTTATGAACTAATGCCAGAATATATTTCGTTGACGAAGAATCACCTAATTTTTAGAGAAACTGTGGTTTATTGAAACATATTGACTAAACTTTGTTTCCTTTTAAAAGACTCCTCTGTCTAACTGGTATTTTATTATTCTCATAAACGATTATAATTGCATGAAATTGAATTAGATAATTCACTCAATTTAATTGGATAACTTGACTACTTTTCAATTGGGAAGGCGTGTTGGAGTGCAACCAAACCTCTTTTAATGGAATAACTGAATAGTTACTAATTAACTAAGTAACTAAGTAAGTAAGTAACTAAGTAACTAAGTAAGTAACTAAGTTACTTTAGTTACTAAGTAACTAAATGAATAGTTACAAATAGGTATATACAACTAGTTTGATTGTTTCACAAGCGTAACCAACCCTCTCACAATCGGATAGTTATAATGAATAGTTTCAAATAGTTATACACAATTCGTTTGTTTGATTGTTTCGTATTTTAACCCTCATATTTCAAACCTCCCTCCATTTCAATTAAGGATGGAAATCATCATTCAATAGCATCTTTAAGGTAATTACAGATTATAGTACAACATTTAATTAACAAAATCTAATAACAATCCTATACCTTCACAACCTTATCACCCTTTTCAACTGTGAATATGTGTTTCTCTTCACGTACTTCTTCTACCTATCTATACGATATAATACAGGGATGGTGAATATATAATTCCATACTACGTCGTCTCAGATAAATCGTGTGAGCCCTACTACGTTTGTTAACTATCAACGTTTACCGTTTGTTAACTATCAACGTTTTTCGTTTGTTAAATATCAACGTTTTCAGTTTGTTAAATTTCAACGTTTTCCGTTTGTTAACTATCAACATTTTCCGTTTGTCAACTATCATCCTTTTGCTCAGTGAGCGCTACGTTTGTTAACTTTCAACGTTTTCCGTTTATTAACTATCATTCTGCTGTTCAGTGATTCCTACGTTTGTTAACTATCATACTTTTGTTCAGTGAGCCCGTTTGTAAACTATCAACGTTTTCCGTTTGTTAACTATCATCCTTTTGTTCAGTGAGCTTTACGTTTGTTAACTATCAACGTTTTCCGTTTGTTAACTATCATCCTTTTGTTCAGTGAGCTTTACGTTTGTTAACTATCAACGTTTCCCCGTTCTTAACTATCATCGTTTTGTTCAGTGAGCCCTACGTTTGTTAATTATCAACGTTTTCCGTTTTTTAAC
The DNA here is from genome assembly GCF_014356525.2 of Nilaparvata lugens. Lineage (NCBI taxonomy): Eukaryota > Metazoa > Arthropoda > Insecta > Hemiptera > Delphacidae > Nilaparvata > Nilaparvata lugens. Next base: position 8,406,644 of record NC_052507.1, read on the forward strand.
TATCATCCTTTTGTTCAGTGAGCCCTACGTTTGTTAACTATCATCCGTTTGTTCAGTGAGCCCTACGTTTGTTAACTATTAACGTTTCCCGTTTCTTAACTACCATCCTCTTGTTCAGTGAGCCCTACTTTTGTTAACAATCAACGTTTTCCGTTTGTTAACTACCATCCTCTTGTTCAGTGAGCCCTACGTTTGTTAACTATCAACGTTTTCCTTTTATTAACTATCAATGTTTTCCGTTTGTTAATTGTCATCCTTTTTTTCAGTGAGCCTTACGATTGTTAACTATCATCATTTCGTTCAGTGAGCCCTACGTTTGTTAACTATCAACGTTTTCCGTTTGTTAACTATCATCCATTTGTTCAGTGAGCCCTACATTAATTTGTTAACTATCGTTTTCTCAACTACCATACTTTTGTTCAGGTGTTATGATATGAAGGCAGGAGCATACCTCGGCAATTAACGATTTTTGTTTTGTTATGTTGTTGATGATAGAGATGATGCTGGGTTATGATAGAACAGGTAGTAGCATTAGCATCAATATACGTGGGCAGGTTGATTGTCGTCTGGAAGGAAGGCATAATTTAGGAATGGAGGTGGATGATGCTAGACTGGCTCGTCTCTCCAGTCAGACGGTCAGTCTCCACCAGTCTCTGTCAGAGGCGTAGTCAGTTTTGTGGTCTGGAGGTTTTCCCTCCATTTCGTAGAGATTTTTCGTCTGTGATTCGGTGTTTATTTATCTATTTGATAATATGAGTTAGGGGTTAGGTGTTAGGTATATTTGAAACCTCCTCATAGTGTATTTCAAATCAGATTCTTCCGAAATTACCTCAACATCAGGAACTTCAGGTTTCCCTCCATTTCGAGAAGATTTGTAGTTGGCAAATCAATGACTTGTGGGAAGTATTTGTGAAACCTACCTTTGCAGATCCAGTTGTTCATCCCTTCGATTTATATTGCATGTATAATTGACCGAGCGAAGTGAGGTCTTAGATTCAAGTCGACGGTTTGGTGTTTAAATGTTTGAATGTTTATATGTTGCGCATTTACGGCGAAACGCGGTAATAGATTTTCATGAAATTTGACAGGTATGTTCCTTTTTTAATTGCGCGTCGACGTATTTACAAGGTTTTTGAAAATTTTGCATTTCAAGGATAATATGAAAGGAAAAAGGAGCCTTCTTCATACGCCAATATTGGAGTAAAAAACAGACTATAGAATTATTCATCCTAAATCAGCTGACAAGTGATTACACATATGTGTGGAGAAGCCAGTCTATTGCTGTATTTCCATAAGGTCTATAGTTTCAATCAGGTACTTGTGGATGAGAATACTGCGTGAGGTCTACTGTTCACCGAACTACTAGTGGTATCCCAAATATAGACTACAAGACTGATGGAAATCACCGATCTGATTGAGGATGGAGAAAATGGTAAATTTATTTCTTGTTTTCATTGATTGATTGTCTTGCTACTAACTTGTAAATGAATATTGTTTTGGTTGCGGATTTTAAATGAACTAATGGAGAGAATATTTTGATATGTGGAACTTAGATTGATCTGAGAAATGTCTTCAAAATTGGAATGAATTGGAATATTGCCAATTGTACAACAGTATACTTTCAAATTCGAGTCTCAGGACCGTGACACCATAGAGAAACAATAGTGTGAGTAGATATCCAATGGTATAGGGCGTTTATGTCGCAACTTTTACTGTTATCTCAAGACGATTACTGTCGATTATTGTCGATTTTTACTGTTTTGACCGGGCAAGAGTGTATGAACGGCAGGCACAATATGAGAGACTACCAGCGTCATAAAGCTTCACGGGAAAGAACTACGTGGACTATCGGCTTGGGATAACAGTAAAAGTTGCGACATAAACGCCCTATACCATGGGATATCTACTCACGCTATTGTTTCTCTATGGTGACACGTTTTAATGACGTATTTTTTCGACTAAATAGTCTATACCAGACAACATTCTAATTTATTTTTTCAAATTATATATCAGTATACAGCTCACTTAAGATCATATTATACATCAATATTGCCTATTATATTGAATGTTGATTCAGGAGTGCTTCTTATCAGGAATTTAAGAAAGTAATAGATTCCTTTTCCACTCTAATTTCATCAATATTCAATTGTTTAATTGAATCAGGGTAGCTTGACGCTCCATGAATAGGAAATAAATTGATGGTATAACTTCTTATTAATTGGGATTTATCAAGGTGCGTACAGATTTACGCGCCACGAACATGAGCAATTCACTTTTAATCAGCTGATGCCAAGCTTTTTATATCTGTATCTTACCGTTTCTGTAAAAATACAGATATAGTCAGCTGATTAAAAGTGAATTTCTAAGTGATTTACGCGCCGCGAACATGAGCAATTCACTTTTAATCAGCTGATGCCAAGCTTTTCATATCTGTATCTTACCGTTTTTGTAAAAATACAGATATAGTCAGCTGATTAAAAGTGAATTCCTCATGTTCGCGGCGCGTATATCTGTACGCACCTTAACGATCCAATTTTTCACATCAATTACTGTATATTTGTTTACAGTATTTTGGATATAGGTTTGAATATTCATCAATAAGTGGATTGTTCTCAAACTATTCCATCTTCATAACTTTCTTCTACATTGATCTTATAAAATGCTTTGAAGATAAAGCTTCTGCAGGCCATATCTTGCAAAAAATTCCTCTTGAGGCTCATTGTATGTCCTGTACCTGACATTATACAAAAACAACATTCACTCCTGAACTTCAAACTCTGAAACCTCTGTATAACATTATAAAACTGCACTTCAATTCAATTTCAATTTTATTAAAAAACACACAAAACAAGACAAAACAAAATTACGAAACAAATAAAACATAATAGAATTGCTCCCAAGTGTTCAGCAGAGCACTTAACCAGTTTTTCTATTATAATACGATTTGAAGCATTTAACAACTTTTAAGCGGCAATTTAAATATCTGACAGCTTCAAGTTATCATCGGGTTAGTGGAAAAGTTGATAATAGCTTGGATTAGAATCACTTTTCAAGGTCTTTCTGCTGAATTGATTATCATTCATGAGCCTAGTTTGATGGTGCTTGATTAATTCTATCCCTCAACAACTACAACTGTTTCATATATATATTTAATATATAATATGTAAATATGTATATATTTTATATATATTTACAACTGTGCATATATTTGACTACTTGAGCGTCCAGCAGTCTAGTAATAACAACGTGGGTTGCCTCTCCTTAAAGTGAGATTCACTTCAAACTGTCAGCATTGTTTGAATGGAAAGCATTGACGTTATCCATAAGGAATGCTGACAGTCTGATAAATTTCAGAAATGATTTGTGATTTGTTACGCCTCCTTGATTTGCGGACTTTTGATACTTTTTTCTGTTTCCTATGTTGATCTATTTTAACTCAGCTATACAAGTCCAGAGTCTAGCTACTGTACTCTATTCTTGATTTCCGATTTGGATCTAAATATTTTTGAACTTGTTATATAGGGATGGTTAACTTACACACGGTTTATTTAAATCTGATCTTCCTCAGAGTGAGGAAGTTCTCATTCTTCATTAGTTCTCATTCTTCTACTTCATTGGTCATTACTGATACTTCATTAGTTCTTCTAGTCTTCTAGTTCTCATTCATAAGAATCAGATATTGATACAGTTTCAAATATTTTTAAACGTGTTATGTAACTCGAAATAGGGATGGTTAACTCACAAACGTTTTGTTTCAATTTCATCTCTCACCAAGAATCAAATCAAATTTATTTCAATTTTTAACATAACTTACACATCTTTCAGAGCATGCATTAACTTCTAATTACAAAAAAATCGCTTGAAATAGCTAACATACCCTGAAAAGAAAAATACAAAAGATCTTTACACTGGAAAATAAACCCAAAAGTTACTGAACCTGTTTGGGCAGATAAAAAAGTTGTTACAATAATTGAACAATACAAAAACAAAAGAACAAAGGAAAGAAGTTAAAAAACTGAAACGACAAAAGCAAAGAAAAAAAAAAGAAAGAAAACTTCAGCATCAGTTGAACATTACAAAAAGGAAACTAATAACATTGCACAATAGATTACATAATAGTATTACAAGTTTAATAGATTTTTTATGCTTAACAGCCATTAGAAAAACATTATTGTTAGAGTAGATTATAACAATTTTGTACCTTTTAATTTTTGATTAGTGCAGTCATAATGTACCCTGCAGCTCTACTACACAATGTTGTCATAATACTTTGATACATCTTCGTGAATCAGGTGTTTGTGCAATAAACTACAGAAGGATGTCTTCTGCCTACATCCTCTTATATTAACAGGGAGCTTGTTAAAAAATGTTGGTGCCAGATAAGAGAAGAATTTTTTAAAAATAGCTAGGTTTGGTTTAGGGCCTTGCACATCTAGCTGATTCCTCCCAACCCTGCGCGTATTAATCAACCGCATTTCTCCACTCCGATCGAAAAAAAGCTTTAGTGTTTTATAGATATACAATTTTCTGATTGGCAGTATTCTGAGTTCATTGAAAGCCGGTGCAGAGTGATCATATCTACTTCTATAAGACATAATTCTTATGAATGATTTCTGTAGGATAATTATTGGTTGTAAAGCTGCCTTATATGCTCCCCCCCAAACTTCCAGGCCATACTCAAAATTCGAGTTAATGAGAGCGAAGTAGATCCTTCTCATCAGTTCCGCATTACAAACAGTCCTAAGAAGATAAAATATCCTTACATATTTCAACAATTTTTTCTTGACATATCTTGTGTGTTCATGCCAACTGATTCTATTAGAAAAGTTATGAAAGTCTAGACTAGTTCTCAATCCTCTAGTTTATTCTAGTCATTCCTGATATTTCATTAGTTCTAATCTTTTAGTTCTCACTCAAAATTGAAAAAAAAATCAAATTTCTTTCACTACCGTGAAAAAAACATGTTATTGACAAAGTCGTATCAGGTATTTGACTTTGACTCTCAGGTATAATGATTCTCATTCATTATCAGGCAATATCAAGGCAATTTTGAAGTAGATCGAAAAACGTCATTATTATGATGACTAAAGGACATATTCTACGGAATTATCAAAACAATTATCTCAGTAGGATAAGATAATTCAATGGATATATCTGGAAGTTTGATATTCGATAAGCTAAAATTATTATCCATCTATATCTATAACACTCCACTTATCTATCATTTATGCATGATTTTCTCTTTTTCGTAAGTTGAATAGTCTCTATTTACTCTATCTCTTATTTTATCATTCAGTGAACAATCAATTCTATAGGTAAAAAGAAACAGGAAAATCATAAAGAACCAATTAATCGTAATGGAAATAGTCTAAATACATATAAAATTTATCAACTTTCTTACTATTCAAATATTCACTACAAAATAAAAATTAATGAGCCTACTTTAATAATAACTGTATTCCATTTTTTTGTGTAGTTGAGAAGTTGATATTGTGTGAATACTCATACTGAATGAAAAAGACTAAGAAATTATTGTCAAAAACCAAAGTTCTATTGATACTTAGAAAGACCGGTTTCGGTTATTACACCATTGTCAATCTCTGATAAACTTGCAGTTTAAACTGAGTTTATATATCTATATAGACAATGGTGTAATAACCGAAACCGGTCTTTCTAAGTATCAATAGATGTGTGGTTTTTGACAATTTCTCAGTCTTTTTCATTCAATTCCATTTATTTCGTAGAATTGTCGTACACAAGTTAATAGTTGATGAGGAATTAAGATTATTTTCAATTCATGGATGAATGAATGAATTCATGAAGGCATGAACCTTCAAGGTGTATTTAATTAATTTCTTCCAGGATCAAATATAGAGTTTCACATAGAAAATATTGATAATTAAAAAATCACTGATAATTATTATCAGTCAATTGTACTCCTTTTTACTCTTGATTACTATCCTTATTGTATCCCGAATCCCGACTACTCCTGTTGGCTCACTAACCAAATGAGTCTTATAATAATAATAATAATAATAATAATAATAATAATAATAATAATAATTCGTTTATTTCACTGCATTTTTACAATAAAACATTTTTGGTCTTGCTCACAAAACCAATCTCTTTCCATCTTGTATAGAGTATCATGTGTAGAAAATTATCAGTCATTGTGGTGTGAAGAATCGATTTGATTCGAATTGTAACTGACTGCAATTCGAATTTACTTCAACTGGTTGATCACTCCCTGCTCTCTATCCTCTCATCTCTCTCACACTCCCTTTTTCTCTCTCTTCATTGCGATTCGCACCACAGGAAATGATTGTAACTGGTCGGTCAACGACCGATTTCTCGCTAGATTGATCTTGATGCTTGATGCCACTTCCGCTGTCTGCTATTTATTGAACTTGACCTTATCCAGCCTATATAAACCAGGTTTAATACCATACAATCCTGGTTTAAGCCTCTATGAACTAGGGTTGAGAGTGTTGAGACTGTATAAGCCTGGTTTAAACTCTTATTGGTCCTTTAAAGCCTCTATGAACTATAGGTTTGAGAGTGTTGAAACTTTATAAGCCTGGTTTGAATAAACCCTTATTGGCCACGTTAAAGACTAAGGTTAAGTGTGTTGAGACTGTATAAACCTGGTTTAAACTCTTATTGGCCCCTTAAAGCCTCTATGAACTATAGGTTTGAGAGTGTTGAGACTTTATAAGCCAGGTTTAAACCCTTATTGGCCACATTGAAGACTATCAACTATTGATAAGCCACGTAACAGGTTGTCCTAGAAGTCAGAACTGCTATTTATTGAACTTGACCTCATCCAGCCTATATAAACCAGGTTCAAGCCTATATAAACCTGGTTTAAGCCTCTATGAACTAGGGTTGAGAGTGTTGAGACTGTATAAGCCTCGTTTAATCTCATATTGACCACGTTAAAGACTATCAATATTGATAAGCCATGTAACAGGTTATACTAGCAGTCAGAACCAAATCCAATCTAATCGTATTGATGAAATAAAATCTGTGTTTTCTAAGTATTGGGACACAGTGGAGGAAATGTTGTCTACTATAGTTGGAGCAAAGAGGAAATATGATAGAATATACTGTTTATTCTATGGTTAGAGGTATAGGTAAACTCTAGCTATCATCAACCAATCAATCTCTCTATTCAAGACATAGAATGTTAACTTGTACATGAATGTGTCACATTTATAATGAATAACAATTTATAATTTTTGGGAAACATATAAGAAAGAAAGAAACACAACAAAAAAGAAACTATAACAGCCAAGGTATCCTGAGTTTAGGTATCTTTATTATCTCTCGATCAGCTGCTAAATTGATTCAGACGTTATCATCTAGCCGAGTCATTTGTTGCTAAGTTGCTTCATTAATTACATCCTCGCTATTTGTTACTAAGTAGCTAAATTGATTAGTGAATACATTGTGGTCAAGTGGAAGAGTGAACTCCGCAACATCAACGAATAGAGAAGTAATTCTATCTTTTGCAAAACGAGATAACGAACGACGAATTCACACACTAATTATTGAATTATGAATTAAGCACTACATTTCATTCAAGAGAAGACATCTGTGATGCTGAATTAATGACACTCTTAAACGAGGTTAAAGAGTCGTTGGAGCTCTGTCATCTTAATTACTGTCTCAGTGAAATTTTTAATTTTGACTGGCAGCTCTAACCACATTGCAAGAGACGATTCCAATAGTACGAACAAAGTTTGTATGCTTGAATTGCTGTAGCTGACTGAAAACTATCCTTATATTAGTGGGACAAACAGTGAAACAATACTGATCTCAGTTCAATATTTCGATCTTACGATTTTGATTTTGATATTTTATACTTTCCAGCACTAACCTGCGACTTTGTTCTACCCTGGAGAGAGAATTACATATCAAGCTTCAAAATGAACAACTTATCAATATTTATAGCTGGATTTCGCCCGATCTAGAATAGCTAGAATATTCTCTCTAGCTGGTTCTAAATTGAACTTAAATAGTGAGCTGTGATTGGTCGAAAGTCAGGAGTGACGTAGTCAGTAGCCCCTCCCACAACTAGTCTCAGTAACACTCTCACTGCTCTCAGCTAATCGGAGCAGGCATTGAATCCACCAATAGCATGCTAGCTTTTCTAACACTAATAATGTTCTCGAGTATTCTTCAAATACAGAATTGCCGCCAATTATCCCTCCAACTTGATTATTACATTCAATAAATATTTCTTCATTGATTTTATTCCTTAAGAGCATGTGAATCAATACAATAAGCTGCCTATTATCCCTCCAACTTGATTATTACATTCAATAAATATTTCTTCATTGATTGTATTACAAAAGAGCATGTGAATCAATACAATAAGCTGCCTATTATCCCTCCAACTTGATTATTACATTCAATAAATATTTCTTCATTGATTGTATTCCTTAAGAGCATGTGAATCAATACAGAAATAAATGTTAACAAACTTTAAACATTGATAAATCGTGAAAAATTGATAGATTCAATTATTGTGTATTTTTATTGTACATCACGTATCTTATAATTGAATGATATGAGTAAACAGAGATACATTGTTGATGTTTCACATTCAATTCATATTGATATTGCCATAATATAGATAATATTATAAATCGAAAAAAAATATCGGTAGGCTACACTTTTTTGAATTATTTTATAAAATAAAAAAATAAAATAAATAAAAGATAAAATAATTCAAAAAAGGGTACTCAGATTTTGATTACTATTTATATTATAGTAGCCCTAAACAGAAAAGTGAGATAATATTATGTATCTTTCTCGAGTTCTAGTCTGTGTATTTTTGAAAAAATATATTTCTATAAATTCTATGTGTATCTTCGTAACTCGATATATTCCATGCTTTATTCCATACAACTTACAAAGTTGTGTAAATCTAAGAGTATAGAATAAAACGATCCAAGAGTAAAATAATCAAAGTATATAAGTTTTCTTTGGTATAAGGTAGAGAATACAATCTATTCTAACTCAGAAGTTACATGAATTAGAGTATAATTTCTAAGATTGGAATATCATCAATGCTGAGTTGTAAAATAATAATTTATAATCCAATTTTGTGATTTCCAGAAGCTATCAGCAGTAGAGTGCTAACTAGACAACAAATCACGTTGTTGATTGCTGTGAAATTCCTTCTAGAGCCTTTTATTACCTTCTCCAAGAGTTTTGTTGTCCATCTCGTTTAATTTATTCAAATCGCCTGAACAGGTGTGGTAGATAGAGGTTTCAATAAGTTATAATTATAGAATATAGCGTATTATTTGGACAGCTCTGTACTTTTTAACAACAGTAATTGAATGCTGTTACAGGCTCACTCCAAGGTGAACTGAGCAATCAATAAACTTTAATGTTTTCATGGTTAAATCATGAATTATCAGGTATTATTTCTTGAGTAGTTAACTGTGTTTGTAGTGGAAAATCGTGATGGGAAAATCGAATCATATTTTCTTTGAGGGAAGCCTAAGATTTTCCGTTATGTTCTCCAGAATTACCTTCAGCGTTTCTTTTTAGATTATGAGGTGGGTCTAAGACCAGGATTTTCCGTTATGCTCCGCAGAATTACCCTCAGCGTTTCTTTTTAGATTATCAGGTGGGTCTAAGACTAGGATTTTCCGTTATGTTCCGCAGAATTAACTTCAGCGTTTCTTTTTAGATTATCAGGTGGGTCTAAGACTAGGATTTTCCGTTATGTTCCGCAGAATTACCTTCAGCGTTTCTTTTTAGATTATCAGGTGGGTCTAAGACTAGGATTTTCCGTTATGTTCCGCAGAATTATCTTCAGCGTTTCTTTTTAGATTATCAGGTGGGTCTGGAAGGGTAGTTTTCAACTATAGCTCAAAGAATAGCTTGAAAATAGCTGATTTGAAATGATTTGAATAAATACAATACCTTTTGTTTGCAAGAAACTTTCATTCTTTTACTTCAACTTAGTTTCATTCTCCACAATTCCATCACAAGTTGGAGACTCATAATTCCTTCGAAAAATTACTTTCAAAACAAGGTGTGACCGGGGAAGTTTCAGCTGTCAATCACTGCTCTGTCTTACATTGATGACTATAGATTAGTCATAAATCTATCTGTTTCCTCATTGGTTATTGATTCTGTTTTTTTACACGTAAAAAGGTTACTCATTGATGTCACCTGTTTATGATTAATCATCAGTCATATGGTTTCCCCGTATTATAATGGGATTCACTTTAAACAGTACTATAGTGAGTTATAATGGCAGCGTTTGATTAGCAATGGTATTGCTATCCTTGTCTAACATTCAACAAAGCGGATAGCGCTATCTCTTTCTCGCTTTGCTGTTGCCAGATCGTCTTTTAACAATGTAGAATTAATAATTAATTAACAAAATATTTCATCTTAATTATGTAAATTCATTATAAAATTGATAAAAATTATAACTTATTGATTAATAAAATATGACTGATTATTCAAAGGAGAATGAACAGTTGATATTACATCTATAAACCTGTATCTGCTACCGTCTATAGAAAGCAGAGACAAGACAGAGGTTCGGCAACGTTTTTCTCCTATCTTTATTCACTGCCATTATAATGTGGACCTAACTATAGTTTGAACTATCTTCTTCATCAATAGTTATTTGTGCAACTAGTGCGCAAAGTGACAATTTGCTGCACCGAAAGAAAAGGCGAGGGCGGAATGGTTTCTTGAGTGCAGCAGAGGAACTTTGCGCACGTATTTCACATTAAGTTTTTCCTACAGTTACCATTGGATATGAAAAGTGGGTAATTATGGGTAAAATTGCCTGAAATCCATCAAATGTTTTTCTGTGTAATTTTATTATTGATAAAAACCTTAATCCTAAAATCCTAAAGTCCTCGTTGTCCTTGGTTATAATATCTACTTAATAAGGTGCTCGTTGTGCTTGGTTGCACCTCTGCTCACTATAGCAGCCACAGCAGTCACTCTTACCAACTTCATTTTGATTTTGCTGCACTGTTGCTCCATATAACCTACTAAGTATTTTGCGTTGCCATGTTGCAAATCTGGAGTGCAGGAAAAATTTTTCCCGCACTAGAGCGGAAAAGTGATTCTTTGCGTTCTGTAATCAGTGCAGCAATGGCCACTTTTCAACGTAACTGTAGGAAAAAAATATTGCATGATAAAATAGATGAATAATAGTCTGGGATTAAAACTATTTGAGATTAATCATTCAAATAATAGGCTATCAATTCTTGTCATTAAAACAATTCTGACAGATTAAAATGAATCCCACTATGATAATGTCAGTACACAGGTGTAATTCAGAAGTGCAAGGTCGTCAACTCTATAGTGATTTATTCATATCAGACTGTCAGCATTAGTTTGAATGGGAAGCAATAATGTTTTATTTGTAAGGAAAATGCTGACACTTTAAAGTGAATCGACACCTCTGCACCAACGTCACCTTCCTACTCATTTTTCTGTCACTTTTGCACCATTAATAACGCGAAAACTGTTCACAAATTAATCAGACTCTCTAAAAGGCTGGAGAGAATAATTTAGGAAATCTGTGGGTAGTGGTATGAGCATCATTGGGCGGTGTTTTGCTTCTAGATATTTTTTAGTAATTGATCTAATCTTTGGTGTCGAATTTTCACATTAACACTTTCATGTTCAGTTGGAAATTGTTCTGGATTCACTGTAAACTGACAATATTCTTAATAAAAAAGAAAGATGGTTCCTGTTCAAACAATACTGACAATAATTGGTCTCACTGTCTCCTTGAAATGCAAAATTATCCTTGAAATGCAAAATTATCCTTGAAATGCAAAATTATCCTTGAAATGCAAAATTTCCAAAAACCTTGTATATACGTCGACGCGCAATCAAAAAAGGAACATACCTGTCAAATTTCATGAAAATCTATTACCGCGTTTCGCCGTAAATGCGCAACATATAAACATTTAAACATTAAGAGAAATGCCGAACCGTCGACTTGAATCTTAGACCTCACTTCGCTCGGTCAATAATAATAATAATAATAATGTTCACAAGTTTGGTTGATAATTGGATCGTATTAAATTTTCATTCAAACTACTGGCTGGCCGCTTCGGCTCTATATAAAATGAGCGTTGCTATCCAGAGATTGTCAGTTTGGTGTGAAGGTAAGCATTCCTTACCGGCAATTAGGAGGTACTGGGTTCGATTCCCGGGCTGGGAATGCAAACAAATGATTTTTGTATAGTTGAGCTCATCGAATTTCCATGTAGCTGTTTACCCTGTTGTCAATATTTGCAGTAGCAGAAGTCATCGGGGTGATTTACAACATTCAATTGGATTTTTCGCTTAATATTAATTATTTTTACTTTCCTTGCCCTATTACCATAGGTAAGGAAAGTATTGCTTTCCAAAAAAAATTGAGGCACCCTAATTTCAAGTTCTCTATACGTTTCAAGGTCCCCTGAGTCCAAAAACATGATTTTTGGGTGTGTGTGTGTGTGTGTGTGTGTGTGTGTGTGTGTGGTGTGTGTGTGTGTGTGTGTGTGTATGAGTGTATGTGCGTCTGTGTACACGATATCTCATCTCCCAATTAACGGAATGACTTGAAATTTGGAACTTAATGTCCTTTCACTATAAGGATCCGACACGAACAATTTCGATCAAATGCAATTCAAGATGGCGGCTAAAATGGCGAAAATGTTGTAAAAAACAGGGTTTTTCGTGATTTTCTCGGAAACGGCTCCAAAGATTTTGATCAAATTCATACCTAAAATAGTCATCAATAAGCTCTATCAACTGCCACAAGTCCCATATCTGTAAAAATTTCAGGAGCTCCGCCCCATCAATGCAGATAGAATCCCAATTATCAGGCTTCAGATACAATTGAAACAAAAAAAATCAAGTGGAGTAGATTGAGCATGAAAATCTCTACAGTTAATGTTCAGTAACATTTTCACCTAAAATTGAAAATAAGCTTCAAATTCGAGAAAATGTGATTATTCAATTGCAAATTATTGTTGATTCTATTAAATCATTCATTATGATTGATTGATTGATTGATTGATTGAGTACTTTATTTATGTAGATTACAATATATACTGGCTTATACACTTATATACAATAGCTTACAATACAGCAATATTATAGATGAATTTACATAATATAGACTACGAAAATAATTATTGAACTGTATATGATATGAAAAAGCAGTTTGTAATATAATAACTATAGATAATAATCATATTGTTATGCATCTACATAAATTGGCGGAGCTTTAGACATATCAATGTCCATTCTTCGGAAAGAATATTAAAAATATCCTCCCCACTAACTCTCTACCAAAACGTTAATTTCGTTATTTAAACTAAGGATTTATTTATTAATGGAAATATTGTAAAAGTTTTAATCAATATGAATATTAAAGAAAAAAAAAACAGAAAATTGATAGAGTAAAATAATTATATAGGTAGATAAGATTAATAAAATGAAGTAGGCTGAAAGTAGATCAGGGTTATCAACTTTCAGTAATATACAGCATTATGCAGTGTATAATTGAAATAACATGAGTTTATATAATATATATATATATATATATATATAATATATATATATATATATATATATATATATACAATTCGTTCTATAACATGGTTTAAAGGTTTGTATTTGTGGGATGGGTGGGGGATGGATGTCATGTGATCGTTCTAGGGCCGGACAGTTTCAGTCATTTGTTCCAAAAGATGTTTTTTTAAAGTTAGGATGAAGCTCGCTCGGCTCTCGATGGACCTGATAGAAACAGGAAGTGCATTCCATGCACGACAGGCACTGACTAAGAAGGATTTTGTGAAAATAGTAGTTCGATGATTGGGTATCCTTAAAGTACTTTCTCCGGTTCTAGTATGTGAAGCATCTATCCTCCTACCTTCAGAGACAAATTTGAAATCATCTTTAAAATAGTTCGGATTACCGTATATCAAGATATCTCTAACAAGCTTGACTATTCGAAAAAGCCTCTGATCGGGAAGCTTTAATGTTGAACTAGCAATGTGGGCTGGGGTGATATGATCATGGCGTTGGAGAGAGTAGACGAAACGTAGACAATAATTTTGGCAACGCTGTAGTTTATCATTCAGAGTGACTTGCATATCGTTAAGAACAGAATTACAATACATTAAATGTGGGAAGATGAGAGATTGAACCAATAATAATTTAATGTTTCTAGGGAGGATATCGTGCATTTTCTTCAATGCATGCATGGCTGAGAATACCTTTTTACAAGTTTTGTTCACTTGTTCTGACCAGTCAAGAGTATTATTCATAATAATGCCTAAATTTTTAACTGAGCTACAGTAAGGAATGTCATTACCGTCTACACTAATTTTGTGGATCGATTCAAGGTCAATATTGTTTATAAGACGAGAATATCCAATTATAATGGGTTGTGTTTTGATGGGATTAAGCTTAAGGCCATTTTTCTTTGTCCATTCCACTATCGAATTGATATCCTGATTCATTATTCCAACTGTTTCATTAATTTTTGTTATGGGACAGCTTAAATAGATTTGAAGGTCGTCTGCATAAGTATGGAAACTGGAGAATTTGATAATGGAAGAAAGGTCATTAGCATACAAAGTGAAGAGGAGAGGGCCTAAAATTGAACCTTGTGGTACTCCATGCATAACGTTTTTCCAAGTTGACTTTTTGTCACCGACAGATACACATTGTTTCCTACCTAATAGATAGGATTTAAACCAAACTAACGAGTTGTGACTGAAACCAAGAATAGCCAACTTATTCAGAAGGACTGTATGATCAACAGTATCGAATGCTTTAGAAAAATCAAATAGGGTGAGGATGGTGCATTTTCTTTGGTCCATAGCTAACCTTATATCATCAGTGACACGAAGCAGAGCTGTCTCAGTTGAATGGAATTTTCTAAAGCCTGATTGAAAGTTATGAAGCTTACTTTTGTTGTCTAGAAATTTCACAACTTGAGCATGAATGAGTCTTTCTAGCACTTTGGACAATGCAGGTAAAATACTGATTGGTCTAAAATCCTCAACTTTATTGGGTGATGGAACTTTATTTAGAGGGCGAACCAGAGCAAACTTCCAGTTTTCAGGGAAAATGCCTTCTTCAAGTGACTTGTTGAAAATGTATGTAATGGTTGGTAAAACAGCAAATAACATCTTCTTGATAAATTAATAGGAATTTTGTCTACACCCATAGCATTACTATGAATACGTTGAATTGCTCTGAAAGTGTCTTCTTCTGAGATTGGATGGAAATGAAATTGATCAGTGATTGGTAAATCTAAGTTTGTAACCTGCTCTTCAAGATCATCAATGTGATTAGCAATGACAACTTCGTCGCGTTGGTTAGAGTGTGAAACGAAATGGTCATTATATTATTCAATGGTAAGTCAATTTGTGGATTCGATTTCTCTTTGCCAAGCCCGAATTCTTTTATTCCCTGCCAAAGTGATTTAGAGTCTTGTCTATTGTTTGTCATAAACGAATTCAAGTACCTAATCTTTGAGTTCCGTAATTCCTGTTTAACCCTATTTCTAAGGCTCCTATACTCTATCAAACTGTCCAAGTCAAATGTCTTTTTAAATTTTCTATGTGCTTTGTCTCTACGTCCCATCATCTTAAGTATGTCTTCAGTCATCCACGGTACTCGTCGTTTTCTATTAATCCTCCTTGTCACATAAGGTGCATGTTTGTCATACAAAGTCAAAGTCCAATTCTCGAAAGTCTTGACCATGTCATCAACTGAGGGTAATGCTTCAATTTGATGCCATGGAGTCTGAGCCACATCAGTCAGGAAGGCGGCTTCATCAAAGTTTTTGAAGTCTCTATAAGTGATAATTTTCTGTTCTGGCTTGGGTATCTTATGGGAAAGTACACAGTAGATCAAATCATGTCTAGAAATAGCTGGGACTGAGATTTGGCCTGCTTGAACAACCTCATTGGGATCACTAACAATGAGAAGGTCAATGAGTGTGTCTGATTCATTAGTATGATGAGTTGGATCGAGAGGTAAAATAGTCATGTTTAGGCATTGGAAAATTGTAGTCAGTTGAAAGTAGTCAAAGTTACGATTTGTCATGTTCAAGTCGGTGTTCATATCCCCCATAACTAGTATACGGTTATAACAAGGCATAAGAGAAAGCAAGGCACTTTCGAAATCTGTGAAATGACCTATTTTTGGTGGGCGATAACAGATACCAACGAGTAATTTATCAGTACTAGATAAGGATAATTCAAGTAGCATAAACTCTGGTCTGGAACAATACTCTTGTTTAGATGTGATTAAAACTTTTGTTTTGATACCTTCTTTCACATAAATTGCTACACCCCCACAAGCTTTATTTAATCTATCATTCCGGAAAAGATTATATCCAGGCAATGCAACAAAATTTGATGAAATACTAGGCTTCAAAAATGATTCGGAAATTCCGATTATATTGAAGTCCTGAAAACGGAAGATTGCTCTGAGTTCATCAATGTGGCAACTGAGGGATTGTACGTTAAGGTGAGCAGCCTTGAAAAGTTTTTTGAAAGAGTGGAGCTTATTTGCTAGAAACATACCTGCGTCATTATTACTATTATTGAAATAATCATACCTACTTGAGGGCGAGCGAGCTGACGTGTCAGTGAGAGGCATCATGGAAGCAGCAGACCAATCGTGAACCGACCTCAGAACAACACATGACGGGGAAAATGGGGATGAAACTGATAAAACTTAACCTAAATGAAAAAGTCACTTGATTCGAGTGCATTCAGCATGCCTTGACAGTTCGGCTCCCTTCACTATTTAAAGCACTAGTTCAAAACAAAATTCACTAAACACAATAAGATGTAGATGTGTGGAGTTCCGGTGATGAATAATCCTAATGGTGAATGAGACGAAGATTGAGGAAGAACTGGTAGTGGGAGATCTGGTCCAAGTGGAGATAGAGCGAGTAGGTATCCAGTAGTGGAAGAATCGGGTCCAAGTGGAGGTAAGCGAGAAGGAATCCAGTAGTGGAAGATCGAGTTCAAGTGGAGACAGAGAGAGATGGAATCCAGTGGTGGAAAATCGAGTCCAAGTGGAGATAGAGAGAGATGGAATCCAGTAGTGGAAGATCGTGTTCATGGTGGAGATAGAGCGAAATGGGATCCAGTAAAAACTGAAAAAGAGAAGAAAAAGCCAGCAGAAAAACGAAAAATCTTTGAAGAAAGTTATCAATTGAGAAAAGATACATAATACAACTGATAATGAATAATATCCCCATAAAATTGAAGAGGAATAGTATGATTCAATGTGGGAAAGAATCGAATATTATATGGATAAATATATGGATATTATAATATAATATATGGATACTAGTTGAAGGTAATCAGATAGAAAGAGAAAATGTAGGAAGATAAATAGATATAGAAAGAGAAATAAACATTTGAACATGCTGGATAGCTAGTGAAAAAATCACAGGGAAAATAATGATAACAATGGGGAAGAAAAGAAGAGAAAGAAGGAATGTGCACAAATTGAGAAGAACTTATGAAACTGAACTATAGAATAAGAAATAGAACATCGTATTGTGATCTTGAATTAATCAAGGAGAGAAGAAGAAGAAGAAAAGAAAAAGAAAGAGAAGAAGAAGAAGAAGAAGAAGAAGAAGAAGAAGAAGAAGAAGAAGACGACGAAGTAGAAGAAGAAGAAGAATAGAAAAGAATAATAATCATCATCGCAAACAACAATATTCAAGTAATCATTATAAATATAAGATCAAGAAGAGAAATTAGAAAGAAAAATAAGAAGTAGAGGAGACGATGGAGAAAGTGCTAGATTATTTTAGATGAGTTTTAAATAGGATTGAACGGTGAGGTGTGAAAAATATTATATAGTATTAGAAGTATAATTAACTATTGGGAGTTGCAATAACAATAAAAGTAGTAAATTGAGAACTGTAATATTTTAGTGATGAATGTCTAAGATAACATTAAATGAAACACAGCCCCTATATAAGCATATGAACAGACTACCCACTTATGAAGACCATAAGACTACCACCCATTATGAAGAGATAGCAGACCTCATGTGTGTCTCCAGCGTTATTACCCTGTCACCAGCTGGCTCAAATCACTGAATAGTAGACTTGAGATGCGCGGGAACACTAGCGTCAGGTGATCAATTTTCATAACGGCAAGGAAAGTTGCGTGAGTGCGCCACACCAGATTTTTTATATTTGGTATGACTTTTTGGATGTATAAAAAAGAATTTATACTACCCTTTTCTGATTATACTCATTCCAATTTTATTACTTTCAAAAATGTGTAGTATAATTTCCTAAATAGCTCTGAATTATATTAATAATAAATAAAAATGAGTAGCCCTGAATTGATACATATTAAGATGATTTTTGGAGTCCGATTATCAACGCTAAAGGTCGTGTCTCTGATTGCACATGAATCCTGAATCGCAACCGCAGCATGCAGCGAACTATAAAACTATCAAACATCCATAAAAATTTGGCATCGTTGCATGTCTTAGCACACTGGGAACTTGTTGATTACAAACCATAACAGGCTGCAAATGAAACCAATGATTTGTTATCACACCTTTCACACAGAGCTCTACCTTTCCTTCTGCAGTCATTCGAGTATATCATCATCAGGAACTGTTTTAGCCTCGTTAGGCTCTGTTCAGATCGTTACTGTTGTTTCTCGTATAATATAAAACAAAAGGTGGTAGAGAACGTAAAATATAAGGCATAAAATGGTGGAGCTCATACTATAGTAGGCCTATATACACATTTAGAAATTTGTAGAGGTTTTAATGAAACCAATAATTTATTAGCACACCCCTCACACAGAGCTCCAGCTTTTCTTCTGCAGTCATTTGAGTATATTATCATCAGGAACTGTATTAGCCTCGTTAGACTCTGTTCAGATCATTACTGTTAGTTGTTTCTCGTATGATATAAAAACAAAAGTTGGTAGAAATAATATAATAAAAGACACAGTAAGGTAGATCTCACATAGTAGGCCTATATGAAATCAAAATTGTAGAGCTCTTATAATATGATAGCCTTCATAAGGTACTAAAAAAACATTCCTGGTAGGCAGGAATAGCATGAACTGTGAGATGCGCGAGAGGAGAGGTAAAGGAGTGAGAGTGGGGAGGCCGCTCGAAACTAAGAGAAGGGAGGTGTCTGGAGCTTGTTGTTTTAACTGGACGGAGGTCAAGTTGTGACTGAGTCAAATGCTTCCCCCACCACTAAAATTCTCTCTTGGGCTACTGCGCATCTTGAACTTAGAGTTCATGCTATTCCTGTAGGCTTTCGCTTCATTAGAATCTGAACAGCTTGTTACTGTTCTTATATTATACGACAGAGGGTGGTAGAGAACGTATAATACATTAGATGGTAGAGCTCATATAGTAGGCCTATATGAAATCAAAATTGTAGAGCTCTTATAATATGATAGCCTTCATAAGGTAGGCTTTCGCTTCGTTAGAATCTGAACAGCTTGTTACTGTTCTTATATTATACGACAGAGGGTGGTAGAGAACGTATAATACATTAGATGGTAGAGCTCATATAGTAGGCCTATATGAAATCATAGAGCTCTTAAATATTTATATATAGATATAGTAGCCTACATAAGGTGATAAAGCTCTCACAATATAAGATACGAGATGGTAAAGCTCCCTCACAATATAACACAAAAGATGCTAGATTTCATATATAGGACTAGTATCATAACAGGTCAAAATGAACGAGACATCCAGGAGTAAAAACAAGGATTCGTGTTTTGTTTCAAGACAAACGCCCCATAAACGTAACGAACCTGTGTATGATAGATAATTTACGATTAGTGGCGTTCTCAAGATTCTAGAATATGCTCTTATGGAGGGGTGAACTTGGCTTATTGTAATGATTGATATTTATGTTCAACTAATAAGAACCACCTCTCGAGAATTTCAGAGGAGTAGTCAAGGAATTTCTGTTTCAATACCACGAGAGCTCAGCGTATTGTAATGATATTTTTATGTTGGACTAATAAGAATACGTTTGTTTTATGGTCTAGTTGTAAGAATTTCCTGTCGGTTCATTTTGATTTGAAGGTGGTAGTAGGCTCTAGTTGTTAGTAGGCCTACTGCATCATACAAATGACGGTACTAAAGAGAAACAGGTTGGTGCAGCTCGTTATGATAGTTGATTGTTGGATATCTACTACAGTCGAACCTCTCTATAACGAGCCTCCACTTAACGAAATCCTCTACACAACGAATTTTTACCTGGTACTATGACATTTTAGAGTTTTGGCTGCTTATTTACCTCTATTTAACGAATTTCGGACCTCTAAACACAAAATTTTCTCTTGACTTCAACATACAAAATGTAGTGTGTATAGGAAGCAGACGGTCATTTTCAAGGAATTGTTTAATTTCAGCAGAAAGGTCAATAGACTAAAAATGATGGAAATTCAGGAAGAAGATAAGGTGGTAGACAGTCAATAGAGGTTGAAACACATGTCGGAAATTGAATGCAAGTTACTGGAAATTGAATTCCGAGAACTTGTAATTTGTAGACCAGGCAGGTGAACGATTGGACTTTCCCATTCTTGCTTTTGTAACACATTTAAATGAGTGTGAATGAAGTAGAAAAATATTGCTACTGAGTATGTACTTTGATTAAACTCCACTAATAGTACAAACCAAGCTTTCTGGAAATAAATTGGTGAGTTTACTTACTTATACATTCTGTAAATATCCAAAAAAACATTTTTTATTTTATTTTTAAACAGCATGAATTTTCAAATTTCCATATTAATATTAGCCTAATAGGTACCCTACCTACGTTCGCGATGATATGTTTTATGTGCCATATTCATTCATTTACGGCCGTGATATCATATTACAAGATCCATAAGATCGTGGCAGTTTTCTTGACAGAGCAACCTCTCAATAACGAATACCTCTCTGCAGCGTTGTTTTTCTTGGGATAATCGACTTCATTATACAGAGGTTCGACTGTATTTATTTCTGCTAGATCAATCTGTTATGGTGTCTGATTTTTAGGTTAAGTTCTATGATGATATTTACTATATTGTGTTGTTTTGTTGTTAGTCTCTTGAGTCCTAAATGTAAATTTTTTCAAAATTTGAACATTTTAATAGTTTGTAATTGAGTTCTACGTCTACGGAATTCTCATTTTATTTCCTATATAGCTGCACTCCAGCTAATCATTGTAAAAGTACTTAATTCATTTTAAAAGTATTTTCAAGAATTTGATTGAAAAATGTGAAAGTGTCCTAGCTACTAAGTTCTGACTGTTGTATAAATTATACTAAGGTCCTTGTTATAATCGCAGTTGTTATAATCTGCCTTGCCACTGCTCTGTATAGAGGATATAACTGACACCGGTATATCTGATGTAATTTTAACAAGAATGAACTCTTGTATATAATAATAAATTTATTTCACGTCAAGGAAAATATTTTTCAATGATTAAATGATACATTTTTATAATTGAGATTTATTATTTTGTTAATTGAGTTTCTACATTGGTGGAAATCAATCTGGCAACGTTGCGGAGCTAGAAAAGAATAGCGCTAACTAATTTCTTGAACAAAGATAGCAACACCATTCTTGATCGAATTCTGCCATTATCATGTTGGCCTCACTGTAGAATTGAAATCGTTTAGGGTTTGAAGCCTGAGGTACTTTCCTGGAAGTTATGCAATACTAAGTGATTGATTGA